>NC_048595.1:243010634-243177368 GCF_003668045.3 Cricetulus griseus | reverse complement strand
CTATTTCCATTGCTATAAATAAAAACTTTTCATGGAAGCCTGTCTGGGACTCATGAGTCTGTGAAAGGCTGCATAACTCACTTAGAAAATGGACAGAGTGGTCGAAGTCTGCCCATGACCTTACTTACCACTTGCACAAACTGGAATTCCACATCCTTTGGCTCTTTGCTGCTAATGATAACATGAAGGATTACTGCCTGTTTCCATTTATAGAGATTCAAATTCTGGAGAAAACTCTTCTGAAAACTGTAACGTGAGCCTTCTGTTTATTTAAAAGGAGAGGCCAGAGGTCAGGAGCCCCAAGGCAGTTAGATGAGAGTCTGTCCAGTTGCAATGGAATTTCTCCCGGTTTCCAGTCAGGGACTGGACAGCCAAAACACAAAAATGCCTTCTGCATCAAAAGACATGGACTACATAAAGCTGGAAATGTGGAAAAAAGCAAAGCAAGTCTTTCCTCCTGTTTGGCTAACTCTTGTGAGTATTAGACCAGAGCCTACAAAGAAAGACATGTGCTAAGGGATTTGGGAACTAAGTAAAAATATAGAAATATGTGAGTTATGAGCTTGTTTGAAGAAAAATAAAGATGCAGGTTTAATAAAGATCTGAGTAGCAATTATTCATTAAGATCAAAGTTGATCTAAAAATTCTGACTAATACAACACAGTAAGGACTATGTAATTAAAACCCTTAATGACTGGATATAATGTATATTAAAACCTTAATGGTTGAATGAAGTAGCGTATGCCTTAAATCCTAGGAAGTATGTGGCAAAGGCAAGCAGATTTCTGTGAGTTTGAGGCCATCCTGGTCTATATACTAAGTTCTAGGCTAGTCAAACTACGTAGTGAGACCCTGTCTCAACAGCAACAAAAAAGAATAGTAATTATTCAAAAGAAGTTAAAACAATATTAAGGAAAGTATGCCTGCCTATTATGAAAACACAAGCAAATCAAATGAAAATATATATCAACTTTATTGCATCCCAACAAAAAATGGTTACAATAAAATGTATTTTTTTCAATTTCACCCAGTTTATTGCTATTAGATTATATCTTATTGTCTTCTAATCACACATCTACATAACTGCACATAAATTCAGACAGTTATTTCTGGATTCTTGAACCTTTCTCCTCATATAAAACAATATAGCAGTTTTTAAAAGATTTATCCAGTATCTAGAAATAATCTTTGAGGGACAACTTGGAATAAATAATAAAAACAACAGAAACTCACTGCAAAGTATAGGAAATTCTCCAAAAACGTTTGTTTCCTTTTTGAAATTTAACAAACTGGTCTCAGGGGGAACAGAATTCAAGATGGTGTTTCAGACTGAATAGGGGCAACGTGAATTATAACATACTGTCTTCAAAGGCCTGCTATACTGTTTTTTTTAAAGTGTGCTAGAGCAAAATCTAGCCAAATCAATAAGATAAGATAATCCTGAAATGAACTACAACAGATGGAAGGATTTTGTAGTTGTGACTGGTTTGTTTGTATTGAAACAGGGTCTTAGTCCATCTCCCTGCCTGGCCTGGAATTGGTTATGTTTGCCAGGCTGGGCTTCGATATATGGCAATCCTTCTGCCTTTGCCGTACAGTACTGAGATTACAGATGTGCGCCACTACGTCTGGAGATGGGAGGCTTTAATACATCCTAGGAGATCTTCAGATTTATGAACAGACAGTGGAATGTACATCTTAGTTATTTTTAATTGGCTGCCTTTCTTTAATTTGATTATGAAGATGTAACTGTTATTAAGTAAATCCAAATCTTCAGTGATTGAAACTTGAAACTAATTCTGTAAAATCTATTTGAGAAATACCTTAATTGCAAATCAATGTATATAATTTATAATATTTTCTGACTTCCTATTAAGGTATCTTATTAGAAACCACTATCCCTTCCCCTGTTTTCCTACGTATGTTGTATGTATGGCAAATTCCTTCTAATTTCTACACTAAATTCAGCCTTGTGATTAAATTGCAGAATGAATAAATTACTGTTGTCAACTCACAGAAGGTCCTCTAATGGCAGGGACAATTCTTTCACATGTAAGTCTTTAATACTGCACTTACCATAGTTAAACCTACATAACAATAATGTCAAATTACTACATCTGTTCTGTGCCAAATACCAGGTTAAACTCATCACGTATATCTTAACTCAAATAACTGACCTTAAAAGCCAATGTACTTATTGCCTATGATTGGTTCACTATTTTCATAAATATAATCACCAACTCTTTTACAAAACAATAAAATATATAATGGTTACATGTGTTGCATTAGAAAAATAACTTAGACCTAGATGAATCTCTTTGGAAAATCTTGCCAAAGACAATCATCTTCAATGCTCTTCTGAACCAGGGATAGAAAAAGGCATAAACCACTGGGTTGAAGGCAGAATTCAGGTACCCAAACCAACTCAGTGCATCAATCAAAGTGAGCGGGATAGCATAGCCCAGGAAAGGGTCCAGGACCATGCAGAAAAAGAAAGGGGACCAACATATGAGGAAAACACCCATCACAATGCCTAAGGTCTTCGCAGCTTTTGTTTCTTTGCTTTGTGGCATTCCGTGTTTCTCTTCCAATCCAATTTGAAGACTTGTGCCATGAATTGACCTGGCTTGTCCTTTAGCTATGAAATATATTCTATAGTAAACAAACAACATGACAGATCCAGGTATATAGAAAACAGTCATGAAGACCAATACCCCAGACACTTTGCTAAAGAAGGTAGAACAGCCACCCAGGCAGCCAGCCTGTTTGTGATACAGCTCTTCAACTCCTCTGATGTTCAGCTCCAGGAAGATCATTCCAAATGCAAAAATAGCTGGAACACTCCAGCTAATGAGGATCATCACCAAAATAGTCAAGATACTCATCTTGGCTTTGTATCTCAATGGGTCAAACACAGCATAGTAGCGGTCAATGGAAATGAAGGATAAGTGGAAAATGGATGCCGAGCTCAGCATAATATCAGTGCTGGTATGAACTTTACAGAAAATTTCTCCGAAATACCAACAGTGCTCAACTGTCCTCACCATGCTGTAAGGCATCACCAGGCAACCCAGCAGAAAGTCCACAGTGGCCATGGAGTGAAGGAGCCAATTTGTGGGTGTATGAAGTTGCTTGAAATGGGATATAGAAATTATTACTATTAAATTACCAACCAGAGTGGCCAGAATTATAAGTGACATTAAGCTATAGAGGGAAGCACTAACGTCCCTTGACCAGTTGCTGTTCATGTGGGAAATGTTAATATCGTGGCAACGACGCATCACTACAGAGAACTACACAGTGGCTGGTTTTTCTCTTAGGCTGTTGAGCAATCTTCCTCCAGAATCCATAGGCAGGTTAGAGTTCCATCTCCTTTCATTTCTTATGGGTACATACTTGTCCTGGAAACCTGGGAGGAGCAAAAAGAAGAAGAGAAATGATTAAGTGATCAGCAACTAACTTAATCCTTTTATACCGTATTTCCACACTCTTGCTGAAGAATATCTGCTTGGAAAGTTTTATTTCCAATGTTAGTTTAATAAGTCAATTCAAAACATGTTTAATATCCAGTTGGAGATGGACATTGTGCTAAAATATAAAACTTGAAATGAAATAAAATCGGCACATAAAACCTCCATGTCTAAAAGCCCAAGAAAACCAGATGATGATTATTTTGGGTCAATCAGTGGAAACAGTCCTTGTCTGAAGAAAGACAGAGTTTGAAGACTTACACTGTACAGGTCACATTTAAATTGTCAGGGATTTAAAATAGCCTGTGAGTACACCCCATGAGACATTTTCCATCTATACTCTATCAATGTCATTCTTAGTCAACTTACTACTAGATTGCCGAACTCAAGGGTAAGTCTTTGGTATCCTAGTCACCTCTTCCAATAATCATTTTTTATGGCTCCTGAGTCACCATCCCTTACAAGTTTTGCTCCTTTCTGTCACTGTTACTTGTCCTTCTCCTCTCACATACCCCTGTTCCCTTCTACAACTTCTCTCCAGTTTCTGATGGTCTTGGGGTCTTAAACTAATCTACAAGCCAACAAATCTTAGTGCATGCACCCTGATCTTCCCTCACAACTCTAGCTTAGTATTTCCTGCCTGCTAGAAGATGTCATCTCTTAGCATGTCTAGGTCAAGCTCTCTGTCCTTTTTACATAATTTGCCTAAATCTTTCTCATTCTCTACCCTATACATCTTCAAAATAAGAGGTCCACCTCAAGAGTACACAGATAAATGGATAAAGGTGCTTGTCATGCTAGCCTGATGATTGGAGTTTGATTCCAGGAGCCATGTGGTAAAAGGAGAGAAAGACTCCCAAAGATATCTTCTTAACTGTACATACTTGCCATCGTACACACACAAATAATAATAATAATAATAATAATAATAATAATAGTAATAATAATAATAATGATAATAGTCAATCCAAAATCTTGATGCAATTCTTGTTTTCTTAGACCAAACATACTTACCTGATAAAATTTATCTTGGCTCTCCATGGAAAATATGTCTACATCTTAGACCACTTTTTCATTTCTACTGGTTCAAGTATCTAAAGTTGCAAACAGCTACCTGATAAAAAATTATCTTAGATCTCCATGGAAAATACATATAGACTTAGACAACTTTTTATTTCCACTGGTAGCCATTCTTGTCCAAGCCATCATCTGCTGGACTATGCTAATGACAATTTTCCAGCTATTTTTTCTGGTGTCCATACAAGGGTGATTCCCAACCAAGAAAACAACATTATTATGGAAGAACACGTATTTTGAATGCATGTTTTCCCAGAATATTAAGGTAATATAAGAGTAATAACACAAAATATGGTCTCAGAGCCAACTTCTTAGAGGTTGAGGAAATCTGCCCCATGCTTGCCCATCTTGTATTAACCCATGCTTCTGGCTATTCTATCTTTCCACTCATGAACGCAAGCAATACTCAAATTTTTACAGGTGGGGGAAGCTTATTTTAAAGCAACATTGACTTAAAATTGCAACTCAACTTTATTTTAACACAAATGTTATTGTTTTATGATTATTTTTGATCTTAGATAAAATACAAAAGTTTCGTGGACCTACAAAAGTATTGTACTCAAACTTACATCAGGTTTTTAAAGTCTGAGATGGCTATTGAACAATCAGCGCCCCTCTGAACAGAGGACTACTGACAGTCAATTGAGTCTGATAAGCTTATTGACAACAACAAATCTCTGTTATTCAAAGGAGACAAAAAGGACAGACTAGAAAGTCGTACACACCTGATGAATATTAAATATTCCCAAAATACACAAAATATTTGTTCACAGATACCTTCTCCTTAACTGTGGAACTATGAAATGTTGCAAGATCCCACCTTTCAGGAGAGTACTGACAGCTTCGGTGTGAACCCACCACACTGCAAAGGGAACACAACAGCAGGACTTCCTGAACTCTCCTTCTCCATGTCTCTCTCTGTTTCCTCTTTAAAGGCGTGTTCTGGACAGTTTTATACAAATGCTGAAAGTATTTTTGACCAATTCTTGTTTTTAAAGGAGGAAAAAATTAAGGGGCAGGGGTGCAGCCTTTCCAAATCCTAAAATCATCATGATTAAAAAGGAACATGACCAAAAGCAAGCCATTCCCCTAATGTAGAGCAGGATGGATGGCAAAACCCACTAGCTTTTTGACACATCAACACAGACTGACAAAAAAATAAAAATGATCCCCCATAGGTTGTGGTGAATGGGCCTCTGCTCCTCTAGCATACATGAGGTACATAATAGGGTTGATACTTTGGTGGAGAAAGGATTCTCATGTTAGTTTGACCTAATAAAGAGCATGTATACACAGACACAGACACACACAGAGACACAGACACACAAACACAAACACACACACACACACACACACACACACACACACGTACACACACACACACACACACACACACACGTACACATACACACGTACACACACACACACACACACACGTACACATACACACATGCACACTTGAAGTAATTTGGAAATATGCCAGTATTTTCTCACAAAATAATAAAGCATATTTCTTTTACTAAAGCAGCTGACATACGACTAAATTATAGAAACCTTGTTTATCATTGCACTAGATCATTCTAAATTTTAGTTTCTGAGTAAGCACCAAGCAATTGATGGAGCTCATTACCTTTGGCTTTCTCTCCAAATAAAAGACTGTTCCGTACCTCAAGAGGGTGGGTCTCTAGGGTCTGCTCCAGATGTTGAGTGTTCACAGATCTATCTTCTTTGGAAAAAATGAACAGAGCCCATGCTGGAGCCAACAGCGGAAATCCTGCCTGTGGGGCCAGGCTGCCTTCACCTGCCTCTTGTCCAGCTGCTACCAGAAAGAGCCCACTACTGGTTTATGATGATGGATAGCTAGCACACACAGAATGGCACTAATATTAAAATATGAAACAGATAAGCTGATAATAAATCTTTCTGGAACAAGATACCTGTGAGTTATCAATAGAGCAGGAAGGTGCTTGAATTCTAAGCCACCACCCGGAAGCTCACTGTGAGCAAATTAAATAGCCAGGGTAAATATTACCATGACTTTAAAAATAAACCCCGGGATGGGCCATCCATAATCACAGCCATCAGCATTAACAGAATATAAATGAAAACACATATCCATTTTACCTGCCGCAATTGTTGATTGATCTGAAAGCAAAGAAGTCCTCTGTTAAACACGTACAAAGGAAACAGCTAGCCTTTAGAAACTTACTCATTACAGAAGCAGAGGCTAGACACCCACCAGGTGGATTTTCCTTAAGTTTTAATGTGCTGAAACCTAAAATATTTTATGGTTAGAAAATAATTTACCACAAAAAAGTACAATTCTCATATATCAATTACAAATTAATAATAATGATGATGATAATGATAATGATATAATAATAATAATACTTTGAAAGCATCAGCTTTAAAGCTAAAATGGGAAATGTTATATATCCTGATCCAGCACAGATGAAGGTAGAAAAGCAAAAGCAAGGGGCAAGGACTTCCACTAGAGGAACAATTCCTACTTTCTTAATCATCTCTGGTATTTGTTATTTTACTCTCTCTCTCTCTTTTCTTTTTTCTTTTTTTCTCTCTTTTTAAAAAGCAGTTTTATGAGCCATATTTAGAAAACAATCTTGTCCTTGAGGTTACAAAGTGACAAATATTTGCCTATCACCTTATTTACATGCCTACATATAAAATTTCTAAACTGGTCCTTCTCTCATACACAGAGCTCTTTGACTGCAGTAGCTAAATGAACAGCTGGAAGTAAGGCTTCTCATTCATGTGAGACTATTACTTTATAATGGAGGCTAGGACAGACTGACTTTTACTCCCACCTCTTTAGACTCTTAACGGTACCTTTTACCCACAAGTGCTTCATTGTGGGTAAAAGGTACATCCCCACCCAGATATATGCATGTTTGTGCACCACATGCCTGCAGTGCCTGAGGAAGCCAGAAGAGGGCATTAGATCCCCTGAAACTGGAGTTACAAATAGTTGTGAGCCAGTATATGGGTGCTGGGAATCAAGTCCAGATTCTGTGGAAGAGCACAGGTCTCTTAACTTCTGATCCCAGTGCTCTTAACCACTGAGCCATCTCTTCATTCCCTACCTCGTCTTTTGATTTTGAATTTTTCTGTTTTACTTGTTCTGGTCAAATGAATGCAGACAGAAATAAACCTAGCCTATAAGAATTCTTGTGAGTTTCTGAATGTCTTCCGTGTAGCATGAGAAAAGCCACAGTCAATAGGATATGAAGAGGTATAGCAGAGCACTAATAAAACTTTATTTATAGAAGATAGTGTTTCCCTGCTGAAGTGGAGAATACAATAAATACTATGAGATGTTCTATCACCAATCAAAAGAGGAAGACCAGAACTCAAGGCTATTTTTTCTCTAATCTCCTTCCCTCCAGTCTACTAAAAATATCATAAATAAGTAGGGAAGAAATGTCACCTGCAATGAAACAAAAATGCCAATTGATTAAAGCAAAAATAAGGAAATAGATACCAATCTCCACTACTGCACTTGACATTTACAAATGGGCTTAGCTGTTCTGATGCCATAAAAAGCAAACAGTTTCATCTCAACAGAAACTGCATCCAAACCTCTTTGCAAACTTGTCATGGATGTGGTTAATTATTTCTTGGAAACTGTGTTGACATGTCTCAGACCCCCATGAGGTCTCTAAGAGTTGTTTTCCAGCATAACCACAGGTACCTCCTGTTTTCCTGACCTCACCCCACTGGGATCAATATCCTGTTGTGAACCCTTTGACCTGGGGTTTTTGTAAGTTTGTATATAAGGCTGGTACACAATAAAGGTGAGAGACATTCACTCAGAAAAGGACCAGGAGTCTTGTTGTTCATCCAAATCTCCAATCTCCAGGCTTTCGCCCAATATTCGGACTTAGTGGCCAAGAGCAGCCACAAATGGAGGCCTCACTGAGACCAGGAAAGAAAGAGGACCCTGAGAGATCACCCTCAGAAGGCTGGAAAGCAAGTAAGGAGTTGTGAGGGTGGATTGCAAAAGGTACTAGAAAATAGGTACCTCAACTCCTGAGAGAGTTGGATTGGCAAAAGGTACTAGAAAATAGGTACCTCAACTCCTAAGAGAGTTGGATTAGAAAGGCACTGGAAAAGGGGTGCCTCAACTCCTGAGAGAGTTGAATTGGAAAGTTACTGGAAAGGGTGCCTCAACTCCTGAGAGAGTTGGACTGCAAAGGCACTGGAAAAGGGGTGCTTCAACTCCTAAGAGAGTTGGATTGGACTAGAGATCACAGTCAATCACACAGATAAAGTTACTGGTGAGATTTAATTTTAACTTTGGATTAAAGAAATGCGGTAAATCCGCCACTGAGGAATCCCTCCTCCAGAGCTACCCACCAGCAGCCAGATGACCCAGCAGCCCATGCTTTTGTCCACTCGAGCCTGCTGCAGGCTCTAGTCAGCCAGCAACGATGTGGTGTGCACAGGCTGGCTGGAGAAATCGCCTCCTGAGAAAAAGTTGGGGCGCTATGCTTGGAAGAACACTGAGCTTCAACAAACAAGAGCTCCAAAAGAGGTTTATATCATTACCAATGAGGACACCTTCTACCTGGTGGCTGAGACAGAGGCTGACATGAATAGGTGGGTCCAGAGCATCTGCCAGATCTGCGGCTTCAGTCAGACTACAGAGAGCACTGATGCCCTGAGAAACCTTTCTTCAGTCAGCCATAATCTCTGCTCTTCTCCAGCCGAATTCAGCAGCTCCAGTCATCACCTGATCTGAGCAAGAAAGTCCTCAGCCCTTTCACACTCTAGCCAGCCTCACCTGTCACCAAGTCTTTTTCCACGGTCAACCACACCTTTAACTCCAGCTTCTCTCAGTACTGTCATTCCATCTCCAATACAGACTCCAGAGACAGTGAGGAGAACTATGTCCCTATGCAGAACCCAAAGTCTTCATCCCCTGTACCCAGTGGCACTAACAACCTAGCTCCAAAAAAAGAGTACTGGCAATGTGAATTACATAGCCCTGGACTTTCAGCCGGTCTCCCAGAGCCCTCATTGCAAGGCATCCACATCATCTGTCACATCAGATGAGAAAGGAGAATATGGCCAAATAGATAAAGAAAAGACCCAGGCCCTACAAAAGACCACACAGGAATGGACAAAGATGCGGCAATCCTCAAGACCCTCCAAAGATGCCAAGCTATGGTAAGGATGGCCATCCCTGACACCGCGCCTCTCCTTTGTGACTTTTGTTCAAAAGATGTATGTATGTTCTGTATGCATGGTGTGGCCACACATGTGTGTATTAAGTGTGATCGTTAATGTGTTATTGTTAACAAAAGAATGCTATTGTGTTGTCTTAAATCGTTAATTGCTGGGGAAGGAGCAACAGTTTTAAAGTACAGGTTACTTGGGAGGGAAATTTCTGCTTTTTTTTTTTTCCATGGAGGGTGAAGAACTGAGGATTTCTTCCAGACTGGTATGGTTTCATGGGGCAGGACTCACTGAAGCAGTGGCCCAGGTGATCTGAATATTTGTTTTCATTTAAACTTGGTCAGTTAGAAATGGTAGTGGTCACAGTCAATTACTTTTAAAAGGAAAAAGGAGATACTTTGTATTGAATGGATCCTCATTTGTTGATACTTTGTATTGGAATGGATCTTCATTTGTTGATACTAGTTAGGTTTTCTAGATACATAGATATTCTTCATACCATTTAAAGACCAATGGAATATATGGCATTTAAACGGTCTAGAGTTTTTCTTGACAGTGAGACACAACTGCTCCTGGCACACCAATTATATCTGAGAGGAAGATGGGCATCCAAGAAACTTTGTTATAGAGTTTGACTTTAACATGGCAAGACCAGCCATTTGGGCAAGAAGCTACTCTTGCCTGAACTGTTTAGCTGTTGCTTTATAAACTGGACATGCAGGACCCATAGGAAAATGCCTAAAGGGTTCCTGCTTCGTGGAGGAGTACAAACTGCCAATGCAGGACAGTTTAGAATTCCCTGCTTCATGAAAGAGTCTGCCAGACATTCTACGGGACACAGAAAAAAAGATGACAGACAAACTGCCAATGCAGGTGAACAGTTTACAATTTCCTACTTTGCTGAGAAGTCTGCCAGACACATTGTGGCCTGTAGGCTAAAGATGGATGCCCCAAGGTTACCAAGAAACTTTGGGTGACTGTCTAGGAAGCAAGGTTTCTAGAGTTTAAATATTATCCTTCTATGGTCTTTGATGGAGTTGAAGATAGATAGTTATAGTAACACACTAAGAGAGAATGGTTAAAATCTTATAGTTCTTACTTGATAACTGTTTCGTTATATATAAAGAATGGGGAGATGTTGGAACCCAGCCCCCATGAGGTCTCTAAGAGTTGTTTTCCAGCATAACCACAGGTACCTCCTGTTCTCCTGACCTCACCCCACTGGGATCAATATCCTGTTGTGAACCCTTTGACCTGGGGTTTTTGTAAGTTTGTATATAAGGCTGGTACACAATAAAGGTGAGAGACATTCTCTCAGAAAAGGACCAGGAGTCTTGTTGTTCATCCAAATCTCCAGGCTTTCGCCCAATACTCAGCAGCCACACCAAATGCCATTGGTAAAGACTTGATATGGATCTCTCTACCTGTCTTTCTCTATGGATTAGAGAAAGACACTTCTCTCCATTTAAGAACTCTTATTTCCCACAAGGAGAACAGTTGTCAAAAGCTGTACATTTTCAACAGATAAATGAAGATGACTACACTCAGAGGTATTTGCCATTAAAGAACAGAAGGAAACTATATGGTGTTCAATGTATGGTGTAATGCCCCATTGAGTACAGTTAGGGGCTGGTGGAAGAAAGGTTGTGGTTAAAGGATGTGATTTCAACTCTGTGATATTGCATAGTGGAGCCTGCACTGTCCACAGCTGAGCACTTCCTCAAACAGGAATTGCACATGTGTATTTTTAAACCTACTTTCAAGAAGGCCATTGTGGCCTTCCCAAAAGTATCCTATAAAAAGACAAAATTCTCTTTACTTTGATTTTTAAGTTAGCTTAGCAAGTGGTAGATATGTTTTATTAGGTTTTCAAGTAGCTCTATATCATGAAGCTATTGCTGTTCGGAAATATTATTCAGTTAGCATAGCAGTAAAGTTGTTTATGGTTTTGCCTAGTATATCGTCACATTTAATCTTTATGCCAATCCTGAGGTTCTGAGCCTGCTGTTGGTGGCGCAGGCCTTTAATCCCAGCACTCAGGAGGCAGAAGCAGGTGGCTCGCTGTGAGTTTGAGTCCAGCCTGGTCTCCAGAGCGAGTGCCAGGATAGGCCCCAAAGCTACACAGAGAAACTCTGTCTCAAAAAACAAAAAACAAAAACAAAAACAAAAAATGATTTCACAATAAAGTAGAAGTTCAGGAATCAAAGGCAAACCTGGCTCTAAATCTTTGTGTTGTCATTTTCTTTCTCCCACTTCTGGAAATAGCTAGAGCCATCCAGGCATCAGTCATCCTTGGTGAGTTCAGCAAAAGTTGTGAGCCTAGCCTTTAATGGCAGAGCTATCCCTCCAGCCCAAGTTCAGCAAAAGTAGCTCAGTCCCCAGTAGTGGATGGAATAGAAAGAAATGTGCTTTTCAACTTAGATTATAGACTAAAAGAAACAGACCTCCTACTTAAGGCAATGTTGCAGTCTGTCTGCCTCTTGATCAATTGTAATAAACTGTATATTTGCTTAAAGATTGAGCTATAATGCAGTTCAAAACTAATAACCATTTTGATTACCAGAATATTTAGGTATCAAACCTAACAGCCAAGCCTTTGTATTTTGGCCTAACCTTGAAAACTATGTGGAGCCATCCATAGGCTAACAGCCCTTGAGTCCATTCACTTTTTAGGTATTTTATGCGCCTTCCTCGACTAGAACAAAAATATTTCATTATGGGCAATTACATCTAATTGCATGTCTAGAGCACTTATACCTACACATCTTAGTATGTGTGGTATCTTTATATGTACAGGGCCTAACCCAACGCCTGGACTTTGTAATAGTAATAATAATAGCTATGGGATATTAATAACAATAAGGAAGCTAAAATGAAGATAATGTGTGAGAGTGTGTGTTTGTATGCATGAGTGAGTGAGTGCGTGCATGTGCGTGTGCGTGTGTGTGTGTGTGTGTGTGTGTGTGTGTGTGTGTGTGTGTGTATTTGATTCAGAGCCCCAAAGATGTACCAAATGCGGGCAGATCTTATAAATCTCCTAAAACTGCTTTCAGGAAATAGATTAGTTGACTGAAGTCATCATGATGTTACTGAATCAGAGACTTTGTATGAACATTCCAGGGTGGAGCTTTAGAGGGTTTTCTGTCAAATCTTCAGCCATCATACACAGAATAGCATGTCAGAAAGCTGGTCCAGCAATTAAGAGCACTTACTGCTCTTGCAGAAGACCAGCATTCAATTCCCAGCATCTATAGGGAAACTGACAATCATCTGTAACTTCAATTCCAGGGGCTTCTGGCCTCCCAGACACCAGGAATGCATGCAGTACCCACACACATATATATACATGCAGGCAAAACTCTCACATATGTAAAATAAAAATGAATAACTTTCAAAAGAAGAACAGCTGGGCAATGGTGGCACTCGCCTTTAATCTGAGCACTCGGGTGGCAGAGGCAGTTGGATCCCTGTGAATTCGAGGCCAGTCTGGTCTACTAAAGCAAGTTCCAGGACAGCCAGAGCTACACAGAGAAACCCTGCCTCAAAAAAAAAAAAAAAAAAAAAAGAAGAGGAGAAGGCGATGGTATCTTAACAAGGCACTCTGCATGTTTATTTTAGGCAGTGTGTTAACTCTTCCTGAGCCATCCTGAAGAAATGACCCCTTGAGGCTATGTGTGGCGGTGTACACCTGTTACCTCAGCACTCGAAAGGCTGAAGCAGGAGGATGTTGAGTTCAAAGCTGGCCTGGGCTGCATACTAAGACTCTATCTCAAAACAACAAAAAGGAAACTGCACCTTGGCCATTCATTTATTTTTGTTGTCATTGTTTATTTGTCTGTTTGCTTACTTTGAGACAGGGTCTCATATAACCAAGGCTAGCCTTGAATTTTTTATGTAGCCGAGGATGACCCTGAAGTCTTCCTGCCTCCATTTCTTGAATTCTGGAATTGCAGACATGAACATCCACATTCAGCTAAAATGAGGATTTAGCTGACTCTTTAATACAGACCAGACTCTTTAATACAGTTACTCGTTTCATACAGACCTGCAGAGGGCAGCCTTCCACAGATTTCAGAAGTCTGGGGTTTTACATTGTGTTTCTTGATTCCCAAAGGCAAAACGAAGTGAGTCAGTATGAGTAGAGCTAGCCATTTTCCATTTTTTCTCTGTGGGATGGAAAAGGTTAGAAGAAACTTAGGTGCCAATCAAGGAGGGTGGGTTTACCAGTGTGTTGCTTCATCTCTTTGTTGCATCTTACAAACTCCTGAAGACTGAACAGGGACTGCCTGTGGCAACACAGCCTGGGCAGCAGCTGGCAGTAATGATGCAGAGAAGAAGTGGGAAGTGGGGGGGGGGAACAGTCAAGGAGAGGACAGAGGAGAGAGGAATTGTGGGAAACAGAAAACACAGAGAAGGGAATCATGAAGTACCTTTATTGACCCTCTACCCATTCCTGAGACAAGAACATTGCATGAAGTCACAGGCATATTTCCAAGACTTTAAGTAATTTCACCATTTATTTACAAAGCAAGGAACCAAAATCTGATAAACTTTTCTTTCTTTTTTTTAATATTTATTTATTGTGTACACATTGTTCTGTCTGCATGACAGAAGGGGGCACCAGGTCTCATTACAGATGATCATGAGCCACCATGTGGTTGCTGAGAATTGAACTCAGGACCTCTGGAAGAACAGTCAGTGCTCTAAACCTCTGAGTCATCTCTCCAGCCCTCTGATAAACTCTTACAATGGGCCAGTAAAGGAATTTTGTTCTGTGTTTGTCTGATTTCCACTCTCCAACTCCTAGCCACCCCCTAGAATTTGGAAGAAAAGTATCAAAGATTCAACCTTTTCTCTAGTTTTCCCTCACAGATCGTCCAAACACCTGAATAGGAAAACAAATACTACTGCATTCTCAAGAACTTGACCCCACATCCCTCTACAGGTAGGTGAGTAGGGGAAACTATCTTCCCAAACAAGCACAAACAGAAATCCTACAAAAAGAAAAAAAAAACACACACACACACACAGAATCAGAAACCATAATATATAAGCAAAAAAAAAAAAAAAAAAAACTGTAAGGTTAAAAAAAATTCCCAAAGCACTGAGACAAAACCCCTCCAAATACCCTTGAGTTCGTCTCGTGTTGACCATCTACTGCTGGGTTTGGGACCTACCCTGAAGTGTGGTTTGAGCTCCCTTGGAGAAAACTAAATTGTCCTTTGCATGTGATTGTCAATTCTGGGTTATGGATGGGGGCTTGTGTTCACTTCCTCTCTCAGGACTGTGACTCCCTCTGATATAAACCTATCAGGCCCTTAGCATACTGCCTCAGTCTCTATGAGTTCATGTATGCTGGTCCTGCTGTGTTTTGAAGGCCTTGTTTTTGTTTTGTTTTGTTTTGTTTTGTTTTGGTGTCTGCCATCCCCTCTGGTTCTTACAATCTTATTCTTCTGCAGGGGGTGGGGGTGGGGGGTTCCTTGTGCCCTGAGAGGAGGGATTTGATGGAGACTTTCCCTTTAGGACTGAATGTTTCCAGGTCTCTCACTCCCTTCCCATTGTCCAGTTATGGGTCTCTGTATTTGTTTGAGTAGGAAAGTCTTATTAACTAGATGTTAACAGTAGATAAGATAAAAATGGTAATTACAGTTTTCAAGCATTTCCAAAATAGTATTTAAAATTATCCTAGTCACTAAAAGTATTGTAATATATATTAGTGGCAATCTCTGAACGCAATTTTCTTATTTTTCTGTTAAGTTACATGTATGCTTAGCTATCAGATTTTATTTTCTCACTACAATGTTTTTTATAATTAATCTTTACAACACCTACTTGTCCCGCGCGCTGTATGTTCTCGCCGGCAAGAAATACACACACAGGACACTCGGATCCTTCTGCAGAAAAGCTTTAATGCATCTTGAGAGGGGAGAGCATAAGCTTACCAGAGCGGAGACCCTGAGCCAAGAATCCCTTCCCTTAATAAAGGCTGGCAAGCAGCCGCCTGGGACATGTTACCCTATGAATGGCTTCAGCTCCTCAGGCCAAATGAGCCACGGGATAGGCAGAGATCAAAGGAATGGAAATTACCCAGCGCCTGTGAAGTAATTTACATTTTGGTGTCTGCAGGCACCATCATTGTAATGGAGAATGCAGGAACGGCTCCCTACACCTACTTTCCTAGTACTAAGTACACCTAACAGCAGGCTTTTTAATTCAGTTAATTCCACTAGCACTGTAACAGCAAATAAACCCTCAATTAATTGTTTTGGTAAAACAAGATACAATTTTACCATAGATGGAAAGAAGTCAGCTGCTTTACCACAAATTTCATTAAATTAATATAATAGGTGATATTAATATTCTCATAATTCAATTTAAAGTTTACCCAATTAACATGTCTACAATGCACTTGCTGAAACATTAACTATTTATCAGATCATTTACCACCATAGTGACAGGTGGACCCTCTTTGCATTGGCATGATGTCAAAGTTTGTAGAACGTATTGATGTCTAAATAGCCGCTCTAGATGATAAGAGTGTTGGCTATCTCTGTGGCCTTTTCACCAGAAAGAGCAATTTCAAAGCAAAATTAAAAGAATGCATTATTATAGTTGGGGAGATGGCTCTGTCAGTAAAGAGATTGTTGCCTTAGCGTGAGGACCTGAGTTCAGATCCACTGTACTCACATGAAAAGCCAGGCATGGTGGTGCATGCCTACACCCCACAGCTGAGTAGGCAGACAGGCAAACCCCAAGACTTGCTATCCAGCCAGACTCAGAGATTCAGCAAGCTCCTTGTTAAAGGATACCCTGTCTCAAGTTACAAGGTGGAGAAATGATTAAGGATGACACTAACATCAATCTCTGTCCGCACTTAAGTATGCACATGTGCACTGAACACACACACACACACACACACACACACACACACACACACACTGTTCACTGTTTTGTTCATTAATGTTGTAAATGTACCTTTCAGATCTGAGACCATTCCATTCTTCATGTTAAGATTTTTCTCAATATCTCAAGATTTTATTCTCTGTGACACATCAACAGACATGATCAAGTCATGTTGGTCTTTATTCTGGGACATATGTGTATGTTGATATTAATCGTGTACTTTCTCCTTAGCCATTAGTCTGCCTTCTCCTATACTCTGTAGCTACAAAACTGATGATGGGCAATGTAACTTGTCTTTCTTACAAAGGTAAAGATGTAACTATGACATGGCATTAATCACCATTGAGCAAGACATCAGTATGCTGAAATACCAGTTCTCCTCTGGCTAGACAAGGGTGGAGACAGGACATTCTCTAGAAGCTTGGTGGCTAGCCAGCCTTGCATACCAACAATGAATCAGAGTGACCCTTATCTCAAACAAGGTGAAAGGTAAGAATGACAACCCAAGAATAGGCACACAGATATATTCTCTTTTGTACACACACAGCACACAGCAACACCATACTGTACTGATCACTGAGTCCCTGCTCTCCTTTTCAAAGAGGCACAATTTGTTTTAGAAGACACAATTATAATAGTGCTGCGGGCTATCCTCCATTGAGAGATTTCCTTTTTTATTTAAAAGTTGCCCTTTGCTTCACTAAGTGGTATAATATCTAATTATTTTGCTGTTATTGAAAGAGAACTTTTAGTATTAAACTAAACGCATTTTCAAAAGAGAGGCTTTCTGGTTAGCTATTCAATGATCTGGTAGCTGCACCATCAGGGCTTGAACCATCTTCTCTGGGAGTCTGTTGGAGTCTCGGGGATAGGGCCTAACTGGATACTTGTAAGTAATTCATTTTGTTCAAATCACTAGATTTGAAAATTGGGCTAAGGAGAGAACTTTGTTGGTTTTGTGGTTGTTTGTTGGAACTGCTGCAACAGAGAGCCGAAGACTGGAGCACTTAAAGAGAACTTTTTATTGTCTCATGATTCTGGGGGCCTGGAAATTCAACATGTTAGCAGGTTCACTTCCTCCGGAGGCCCCTCTCCTTGTTGTAGATGGCCATCTTCTTCAGTGTTCAAACAGGCTTCACCCAATACTTGCCTTTGCCCTGAATCTCTCCTGAGGACATCAGGCATATTGGAATAAAATTCATGCTACTGACTTCATGTTACCTCTTTTAAATATCCCATTTCCCCCAAACAGTCACATTCTGAGGTCGTGGGAGTTGGGACTTCAGTTTAAGAATTAAAGGGACATCAGGGCAGTGGTGGCACACACCTTTAATTCCAGCACTCGGGAAGCAGAGGCAGGTGGATCTCTCTGAGTTGGAGGTCAGCCTGGGCTACTGTGCAGGTTCCAGGACAGCCTGGGAAATCTGAAGCTTAACTGAGTAAGATGTATTCCATAATGAGGTGGTAAGACTCAGACCTCTTGTAAATATATGTTATGATAGCTTGACATGCCTTTTAACCACAATTTTTATTTCTTCTGAATAATGCATGTGTGACTCTTATTTGGTCCAACAGCTCAGTTCTAAGAGAAACCAGTGCTCAAAGTTCTATTAATTTTCCTGAGATGGATCTGGGATGCATATGCCATCTAAAGAAAAAGGCTGTTCAACGGAGGAACCCTGTCTTAAAAAGCCAAAAACATAAGAAGGATAAGAAGAAAGAAAAGAAAAAGGCATTTTATTCACTTACACCAGAGGCAAACAGAACTTCTCTTCATCCACTAACTTTAAATTAGTCCAAATAAAATAGAGAATGTAAAAATTCTATTAACATAAGTAATGCACAATAGGTGTGATGATCATCACTATTACCATCAGCCAGTGTGTTATGAGGTCTGAGGAAGCACCAGACACCCAGTCCTTCTCATACACCCTCCCAAACAGAGTGACTGTTAACACAGGTCCAGATGTCGGCTTCAGGCTAAACAAACGCCCATCACTTGACACCTGGTTAAAACACAGAAAAGGAGATAAGGTCTATTGAAGCTATGAAAATCCCACAGTACTCTAACTAAGTAAAAGAAATAGCTTAAACTGGTGGCCCGCTTTTGTTCTTCAAATATTTAAAATGTTGCAGGGGGTAAGAAACTTTGAAGTGACAGAACCAACACTGGTTCATTTCTTATTGGTGCCAGACAATGTACTTGTCTCTGAAGCATGCCATGAATTAGTTAGCATGACAAAACCGGGGTAGTGGTTTCTAATCCAGCCCTTCCAGACCCATGAAGAAGAGTGGGCAAAGGTGGGGTTTGTACTGCATCTATTCCTGTCACCGGCTCCCCACAGCCCATCGCCTCCCACAGTGCACCTTCTCCCCTGCAATCACTCCTGTGGACTGCACGGTCAGGGAAGAATGCGGTTTGGAGGACATCCTGGGTTATGAAGCAAGCCATTGTTTGTGGGCTTTGGAGGTTCTCCTTCTTGAGAACAACCACTATTGAACTGTCTCTCCTTCAGCTGTTCCTTCCCTCTTTTCCAGTAATCTTCCTGGACATTAAGCCCTAGGCCATCACTAACTGGCTTCACGGTGAGATGGGTCCTGAACCATCCAAGCATCACTCAATCTTCTCCCTACTCAACAGACCTTGAACAGCCCAGCCTCCTCTGTATAGTGCCCTCAATAAGCTTTATTTATTTATTTTTAGGGGCAAAAAGAATATGCAGATTATATTAATTTTCAGGTAAGAAATCCAGTCTGCTCAGAGTCTTTCACAATCCTCAAGACAATATCACCCTTTCCAGATGGAGATATTTATATTTGGAAGAATCTGGGTTAAGTTTTGATGTCAAGATGCCTCCTCTTTTAAGTTAATTGGCTACATCAAGCCAAGATTGTTACCTGAAACTCCCCAGGTGCAAGCTTGACTTCGCTCAGCAACACCTCGGGGAAGACATACTGGGTTCCAAACGTGCCACTGAGGGAGAACATTTCAAACCTGGTGGAAGCCATGTCCACTGAACTACCACAGGTGCGTAAATCGGTGGTTTTACATTTCAGCAGAGTACAGATCTACAAGAGAAGTACAAATGGAGATGAATGTGGAATTAGCTTCATCCAATCACTCTACAATGCAGCCAGGTATCAAAATGCCATCCTTTATGCCATGATATGTTCACTTGCTAATTACACCTTAAAAGTGTGTGAAGATGTTTGCATTCACTCGTTAATGCGATACTATCTACTCTTTAAGAAAGTGAAGTCATCAGCTATGGTGGCATATGCCTTTAATCTTAGCTCTCTGGAGGCTGAGGCAGAAGGACCAAGTGTTCAAAACTAATATGAACTACATAGTCAGGGCCACATAATAAGAACCAATTTTTATAACAATAATGAAAGGAAGGCAAAAGAAGTTGAAATACCCTGCTTTAGAAAACTGCCTCTGCACCTTTTTTTTTTTTTTTTTTTTAAGATTCATTGCTTGTGTACAGTGTTCTGTCTGCACATATGTCTGAGTCCCAGAAAAGGACACCAGATCTCATTATAGATGATTGTTAGCCACCATGTGGTTGCTGGGAATTGAACTCAGGGCCTGTGGAAGAGCAGGCAGTGCTCTTAACGACTGAGCAATCTTTCCAGCCCCCTGCCTCTGCATCTTTAGCTGGCAAAATGTTTCTTCCTCCTTAGAGTCATCTGGTTTATTGCTGAATAACTAATGTGCTTAATTATAAAGTATGTTAGTCCTCAGTGCTTCCTGTAATGTACTGTCAAAGAAATCAACCATAGATATTTAGGACTATGAAGGATACCTTTATATTCCCTTTCGTCTCACAAGCAGCAGCTCTAGAAACTTCCCTGGATCTCCAGATTGAATTAAATTCAGCAACTTGATACTCTTCCAGCCAAATGTACACACTCCACTCTATCACATGTCAGTCCCTGAGAAACTACTTACTCACATGGCTTTCTATGCCACTAGGCACTGTATTTCCCAAGTGGATGGCTTGCAATATCACCTTTACAACATTAACACTGTTAGACATCTAGTACATACTTCGTGCTCAAATGCCATTTGTGAAAATGAACATTGCTGGCATGTTTACACAGTAAGCAAAACGTCACCCAGTGGGCACAGTTCGAGCATCCAGGGCTGTCAGTCTCAAGTATGTAAATCTTGTGGCCTGTTGTGACTTGGATGAAGCCTAACAGAGGATGTTCTGGGCTGAGGAGTGGCAAAGTTCCTGCAGATGTGGCAAGCATCCTCTATGGCAAAGAGAGCAACCAAAAAGTGCTATTGAAAGGTGAGCAGGTGGGAGCCACCTTAAATCAAGGAATGAAATTTTATAAACATGTAGAGAGATTCTATAGATGCTTGAAATTTGGGGTAAATGCCAGAAGCATCTCAATATACAGAATCCCAGAACATGTCTAAGTAGAGGATACAGAGACCACATATCAAGACTTCCTGGGTCTTCTATATTCAAGCATTTGATTTGTCAATTAACAGCTTAGTGAGGAATTTTCAGCAAGTAGGTCATATAATCAGAAAAAGCACTGTAATTTATTTTGTAGTAATATAAGGAATACATTAGATAGAGCAGAAACTGGCAATAAATAGTCCTATTAGGAGAGCCCAGTATTTGAGTGGGATAGGCTAACAGCCAGATCAAGGAATTAAAATGCATTTTGTAATAGGTGCCTCCATCCTGCTAAAGACTGGGAGATACCTGCATCCTTCCTAAGTCCCTGCTAAGGACTTGGAGATGCCTGCATCCCAGCCATAAACCACTCTAGAAACTGTCTCAGGGGCAACTCCATCTATACTAAGCAGTGAGTGCATAGTTGATTTTAAGTTCTTTATAAAGCAAGACGGACATTGATGAGCACACAGAAAGCACCTAAGCTTGTCCAGGCAAGACATACATCCCAGGTTCTGCATTTTCCTTTATCTGTATTTTGAATAATTTTAATATTTGTGTTGCCACTTCTCCGCTGCCTCTGCATTCACTCCTCTCTCCAAGTCCCAACCTGTACTTCTTTAGATGATGAACACTGCCACGGAGGGGTAAGCAAAATAAACATTTTCCTCCTTTTAGTGGTTTGAATAAGAATGGCCCCCAAAGGCTCATGGATTTAAATGCTTGGGCACCAGGGAGTGACACTATTTGAAAGGATTAGGAGGTGGGGCTTTTTTGGGTGAAATGTGTCACTGGGGGTGGACTTTGAGGTTCCAAAAGCCCAAACCAGGTCCAGTGTCTCTCTCTCTGCTGCTGCAGATCTGGATGCAGAACTCTCAGCTACTATGGCTGCCTTCATGCTGACATTCTCCCTGCAGGAGGATAATAGACTAAACCTCTGAAACTGTATGCAAGATCCAATTAAATGCTTTCTTTATAAGAGTTGCTTTGGTCATGGAATCTCTTCAGTGACAGAGCAGTGACCAAGACACGTCTCAGCTTGCTTTTGATGATGGAGTTTCATCCCAGTAATAGAAACCCTAACTGGAATATTTCCTTTATGTATACAATACGGAAAACAATCTTCCATTGATTGCCTATGTGACACTCATTCTTTCCCGGCTGTGTGCATCTGATTGAGAAATTCTCCTGACAGTGCCATTACCTGCAGATGATACTGGCCTTCCACGGTGTGCAACCCATCAAATGCCCCCAGGGCATAAACTTCATCAGCTCGCTTCTCAGACATCTGGTAGCTTAGATGACAGCAGAGATCATTCTGGCAAACAGTGTGATTTCCTGAGATTCCTTTGAGCTCCACAAAGGTAAACTCATCAAAGAAAACGACACTCTGAAATTCCTCGTTTCCTGTCGAGGGTACTTCTATACTGCTGGCATAAGAAGTCCAGTTCACCACGGAGCGACCTGGGTGGGACTCCAGCTTCGCTAGAACAAGTTTTCCCTCGTTGGTTTTCCTGTCATAGTGAAAGGCCTTTGGAGAGTTGGGGGCATAGATGCCACTTCCTGGAGATACCGTTGGAAACAGGAAAATAAGAGACTTTGTGTTTGTCACCTCTATCTAAGACTCATCGTTTTCCCCTCTCTAAGCAATGTATTTCACTAATTTTTGTAATGCATGCTGACCAGGAACAAAGACAAGAGGAAATCCATACATAGAACATGACAATAAAGACATTTAAAAAGAAAGGGGGCACATTGAATAATATTAAGTAAATCTGCCAAATGAAGGCATGTTTTATTTTGGTGTTTATCATTTTATTTCCTTTGGGTTTTTAAATTGTTTTTGTTTTTTGTTTGTTTGTTTTAAGACAGCATCTCTCTATGTAGTCCAGGCTGGTCTCCAACTCCCTATGTAGCCCAGGTTGACTATGAACTTGGGATTTTCCAGCCTTCGTGTCTCCAGTGCTGAGAATACAGCTGGCCACCACCACACCCAGCTACAAAGTGGTTTCGATAAGGATTGGAAGGACAGCACATCACCAACTAAACAGTCAAAATGAGAAGTTGGGCTGGAGAGATGGCTCAGTGGTGAGGGCTCTGGCTGCCCTTCCACAGGACCAGGATTCAATTTCCAGCACCTACTTGGTGGCTCACAACTACTTGTAACTCCGGCTTCAGGGGATCTGATTGATCCTCCAAAGGTATGGCACCCATGCATGCAAAATACCTATGTATAAAATATACAAGTCTTTAATTGGTACTTCCTATAAAAGAGAGACTATATTAGCCTTAAAAAATAGGAGTTGCGGGCTGGAGAGATGGCTCAGCGTTTAAGAGCACTCACTGACTGCTCTTCCAGAGGTCCTGAGTTCAATTCCCCGGCAACCACATGGTGGCTCACAACCACCTTGAATGAGATCTGGTGCCCTCTGCTGGCCTGCAGGCAGAAGACTGTATACATAATAAATAAATAAAACCTTAAAAAAAAAAAAAAATAGGAGTTGACATCTGACATGTGGTGGCATGGGCAGAGAAGAGATGCCCTCCCCCATCTCCCTGATCATCAATGCCTGAGACAGGTGGAGGAGCTGGCACTGGGGTCATAAGTCAGGGAGGGCTCTCCCCACCCCTCAACAACTGCAACACTCTGGAGAGTGGCCCCTGTATTTTGCCTGGGCAACATAATAGAGCTGGCCCTGACGGTGTAAGGGTGGGTAAGCCGGCCCTAGGGGCGGGGCGTGAAAGCCGGAGAACTGGCCCCACCCCTCACTCCTGAAGTGAAGTATCACAGCAGTGCTGGAGGGCTCACCCCGGTGGTGAGGACAGGGAGAACTGGTGGGCTGAGCAACCTTGTAGCTGCCCAGGCCTAGAACCAGGGTTCGGACTTGGCCCATCCCAATATCCACCCCATTTCATTTATGATCTGCTGGAGCACCTGAAGGGACCCATCCTGCAGACCCAAAGCTGCAGGATCTCCACAGCACAGGATGCCCAAGAAGAGTCCTAATGAGGGCCCAGCATTGATAGAAACCAGAGGCCACAAACCAGACTGATGACTCTTTGAAATGAACCCTTGCAAATAAAAATATATGGACAAAGGGGTTTCCTGCATGACTCACTGTGTCACACTGCCATTCCCATGATGAGATTTTTGTTTTGTTTTGTTTTTGTTTTTCGAGACAGGGTTTGTCTGTGTAGCTTTGGAGCCTATCCTGGCACTTGCTCTGGAGACCAGGCTGGCCTCGAACTCATAGAGATCCGCCTGCCTCTGCCTCCCGAGTGCTGGGATTAAAGGCGTGCGCCACTAACGTCCGACCCCATGAGATTTTTAATGCGCCCTTTTTTCCCTTAAATTTTGTTTTATTGGGGGGGAGGATTCAGGGATGGAGGGTAGATGTAAAGGGATGGGGAAATTAATGGGACCAAGATACATGATGTAAAAGACACACAAAAAAATAGGAATTGAAAAATAAACGATGTATAAACTATTTTTAAATGTTCTTTCTAAATAAAGTTTAAGGACAACATTTTACTTACCTGTCATTCTCCTCAAGGGACTATGTATATTGGCTGCAAGGAAATTGACCCCCATGCCCATAGCCCACGCTGAGTGGAATTCAATGGCTGCCAAATGAGGCAGAACATCCATCCAAGCGGTTGGGAACAGTATGGTGTCCACCTGCAACTTGGTCACCAGGGTTACAGCAGGATCATGGAAGAGTATATCAAAGCATGTGAAGATGCCAAACTTTCCAAATGGGGTGTTGAACGTCACCAACTCGGGCTCCGTGGGTGCATTGAATTGTTCTTCGCCCATGAAAAGGTTTTGCTGTGGTTAACAAGCAATGCAGAGGACATTGTTACTCTACATGTAAAATGTGTTCATTCAGTGGTGCACGCTTCATCTGTGACCAGTCTTTATGGAAGAGAAGCACCTTAGAAAACCAGAGCCTCTCTAGTAGAATGCAGCCAGCAACTCCCCTCACAGCACTGATGGTGAGCATGGGTGCACTTGTCTACATAGACAGTCTTGAATCTTACAAAGTAGGTGAAACAGATAACTGTTGAAAAAACACCTCGCTATGTGCAAAGACCTTCACACCTTCCTCAGAACTAAATCTGTCCCATAAGGCCTTCCTAATTCTCCTTTGACCCATTACCTCAGGAGAGTTTCGAAAGTCAAAACTCAGAAGATGATAGAGTAAGTAGTCAATGAAGATAGATCCAGGTGACTCCCACCTACCCCCATGACATAGTCCCAGGTTGCTGAATGCCCTGGGAATGCACTGGGTCTCCTTTATAGGAACTGGTTACATCTAAATACTACTTTCTGTGTTGTTACTACTCTCCCTCTAAAGATCATTTATTGTTGTGAATACTAATTGTTCTCCTCACTTTTATTCTATAGTCATTTAATTAACAAATTAATTAATCAATCAATATTACCTTATGGTATCGTGCAACCAGTTTTCCCAGGGAATCAAACACCACATTAGTGTTGTACTGGAAACGCCCATCAGGAGGACACTGAGGGTCACTAGTGTTGCATGGCTTCTTGTCCCCCATGTTTGCCACAACATAGATTGAATTGTTCTTGGCCAAGCAGCTGAGTCTTTCCTGTACAGGGGTGTAGCCAAATCTGTAATATGTCCATTGGGAGAGAATTTTAAAAATCTTCATTAGCTTTTAACAAAAATCTATGGTTTGGTATATACAACCATGCCAACTGACAGGTAGGCAAAAAATTAAGACAAGAGGCTTCAGAGGACACCAATAGTGGTAATTTGGTAGTAGAACATTATTCTGAGGTTAAGAGACCATCCATGCATATTTTTGAATCACAACATGTATCAAATCTATAATTATACATGTAGTTATATATTCATTTTTAAATGTCTGCAGCATAGTCTGGATATTATAAAGCAAAATTTTCCACATTCAGTTCATGAAACCAGACCTAATAGAAGAAGCACTATTCATGAATCAAAACTTCGAATCAGAGGAAGCTGGAAAGATAGCAGAACAGAGAGAACACTCGGGAATGTGAAGCCCTACCTGGACAACACTTGCACTGCAGAATCTGCGCTATTTTGGAACTCTGTAGTCCGTTCAAAAGCCCAGATGATAAACGGTAGTTGATTTCTTTAATTCTGTTCTAATTAGCATTGGCTACCCATCTCCCAAGCCTAGCCTTGCAGCAGGAAGCTGTCCTTTCTCAGAGCATCTTGCAGACAGCTTGGGCAACAAGGACTCTGGGCTCTAAATGTCAAGGTCCTTATCTAAATACTTGCTTCAAAACACAGGGATACAGACAAAGAGAAAGTAATTTTTGTACTCATGCTCCAATATTTAAAACCTGCTCTTGCTGGTAGAATTGACTACCAGGGCATAAGAGATCACCTCCCTCTCTCATTTTGAAGAGAAGACACAGCAAACCTTGGGGAAAATAAGAATCTTCAGATTGAAACATTCAACCACCAACAAAGGATCATAAGACATACAAAGAAACTAAGGATAAGAAGATGGAGCTAGGTGTGGTGGCATGTCTTTAATCCCAGAATCAGCAGTCATATAGTTAATACAAATTTGAGAGCAAGTATGAAAGTAGAATTCTGTTGCTGAAAATGGTAGATCGGGGTAAGCTTCATTCTCTTGTCCCCACAAACCTGAAAAGTTTCAACTTGTGCCTTGAGAGAAAAGATAGAGATGAGGGTTAGGGATAGATCTCAGTTGGTAGAGTGCTTGCCTAACAGCGTAGAATGCTTGATGTACAGGATTCTCTCCCCAGCACTGAATACACTGGGTATGGTGACATATGCTGTAATCCCTGAGATCCCTGCACCAGGACAGTAAGGCAGCAGACAGAAGTTTAGGTCATTCTTAGTCACATAATAAACTTAGTGCCACTGTGGAATTCATGAAATTCTGTCTTAAGCAAAAGTTCAGCCTAGAGGTGGTGGTGCACATCTATAATCTCAGCACTTGGAGGCAGAGGCAGGAGGCTCTCTGTGAACTGAGGCCAGCCTGGTCTACAGAGTGAGATTCAGGACAGCCAGGGTATACAGAGAAACCTCATCTCAAAAAGATAGTTGTGGTGGCATATGACTTTAATTCCAGCAGATGCACTCAGATCTCTCTGAGTTCAAAACCAGTCTGGGGGCTGGAGAGATGGCTCAGAGGTTAAGAGCTCCGACTGCTCTTCCAGAGGTCCTGAGTTCAATTCCCAGCAACCACATGGTGACTCACGACCATCCATTATGAAATCTGGTACCCTCTTCTGGTGTGCAGATATACATGGAAGCAGAACGTTGTATACATAATAAATAAATAAAATCTTTAAAAATAAATAAATAAATAATTTTAAAAAAAAAACAGTCTGGACTATATAATGAGATCCAGAAGAGCCAGGGGTACTCAATCTAAAAAACAAACAAAAAGTTGAGAAATATAGAAAGACATATCGAGATAAGAAGCATAAGAGATAAGATAAAATAAAACAATTATAGATGTGTCAGCACTCACACAGGCAAGCAGAGCTCTGTGAGGACAGCCTGCTACAAGTTCCAGCAAGCTCTAGGCCAGCCAGGGGTGCATAGTGAGACCCTAAAGAATGTTAGATGTATCAAGGAAGTAAGACTGAACCCTAAAACACTCACCAAAAGTAGTGAAGGTAAGCCCTCTCTATCCCCTACTCTGATAAAAGGATGGAAAATAAGATGACCAGAAGCAAAAACAGAAAAATCAAAATTTTGAATGATACACCAACAAACTGTGAAAGCAGATACTGAGGAATTAATCCCACTGTCTGAGACGCCACAAATTATGCTGGGGCAAGGAGACAGCAGACCTGAGAGAAAGAAATTCTACAATAAGCCACTTGATCAGAAAAGTAGAAAATACGAATACCAAACTCCAAAGCCCGATTCCCCACCCACTGAGAGATG
Organism: Cricetulus griseus; assembly: GCF_003668045.3. NCBI lineage: Eukaryota > Metazoa > Chordata > Mammalia > Rodentia > Cricetidae > Cricetulus > Cricetulus griseus. The sequence goes on along the minus strand of NC_048595.1, from coordinate 243,149,363 downwards.
GTATCTGGAGAAGAGAATCGTGTAAACTGAAATTCATAGAGCACACCTAGGTTATGATGGGGATTGCAGGTACCCTGAGCTCTGATAAGAGAAAAAATTCCAATTGCAAAGCAGGCCTTGCCTTCAGTTAAGGTTGCTTCTGGAGTTGATAATCTTGGAGTAGTGCTGGGAAATATGACTGGTGCCCTGAGCATACAGACTGATGGTTCAGGTATTAAACGATACGCCAGGTGGGTAGTGATTGCACATACACTTAATCCCAGTACTCAGGAGTCAGAGGCAAGAGGATCTCTGAGTTTGAGGTCAGCCTGGTCTACAGAGTAAGTTCCAGGACAGCCAGGGCTTCCCAGAAAAATCCTGTCTCAAAAAAACCAAAACAGCAACAACAACAATAATAATAATAATAATAAATTAACAAATAAATAAGCCATATACCATAGCCCCAGGCCAGAGGGGAGGGATGGCACTTTAACCCTATTACAACCAGTCCCTCTATGAGTCTGCAAACACTTTAACTGAAACAATAAGGGAGGGTTTTTGTTTATTTTTTTGAATCCAACAACTTAATTCCAGTTGCACAGATGCCAAATGGAAAATACAGGATACATGAAAAAAGAAAACAATGTGAAAATCACCAATCCCACAGAAATGGACTCCAAAGAGAAAGGCCAAACAATGAACATAAGGGCATTGTTATAGGGGTGTTGAACAGAATTAAAGTCACAGAATTCTAAATGGCAACAGGGAACATAATTCAAGAGGACATAGACTGCTGATCTGAGAGCATAAAGAGCTAAATGAAATAAATAAGGAAGGCACTACAAGACATAAAAGAGGATATGAAAGCCCTAGCAGCAGACTGAATCAAGTGGAAGACAGAATATCAAAGCTTGAAGACAAAAGGATGAATCAAGACACCCAGAAAACAATAAATAAAAATAAGAAGAAAATACAGGCAGAACATGCAATACACAAGTGACATCATTAAAAGGCCAAATTTATGCATAGACACAGAAATAATAAAAGACAAATTAAGGGCATAAGAAATATATTTATAAAATCACAGCAGAGAAGATAGATAGATGGCTCGGTGGTTAACTACTTATTGCATGTAAAAGACCTGGGTTCAGTTCCTAGCACCTATATGGTTGCTCACAACCATTCATAGCTCCAATTCTAGGGCATCCAATACTTCCACATCCACACTTCTGACCTGACATGCATGTGATCTACATATATACATGAAGGCAACACTCATGCACATAAAATAAATAAATCTTTTTTTTTTAAATCATAGCAGGATAGTTCGTAAAACTAAGGAAAGAGGTGGCCACCTGAATGCATAGACCAACACAGAAGACAAGAAGAAGGCCTCCCTATATGATAGCAGAGTTAACATACTAAGTATAGGGAACAAAGAAAACATTTGGAAAGCCACAGAGAAATATCAAGGCACATATAAAGACAAATCTATCAGAATAATGGCAGTTTTCTAAAAATTCAAAAAAAAATACCAAAATGTCATGGAGCAATGAACTTCAAGTTTTGAAAGAAAATTAACTGTCCACACTGAGTACTATATGCAGCAAAGCCACACTTCATAACTGAGAGAGAAAGAAAAACTTACATGCTAGCCAAACTGAAAGGAAGCCATGGCCATTAAGGCAGCCCTACAGAAGAGTCTTGAAGGAATTTTACACACCGAAGGGAGATAAACTTGCCTGTGAATTTACAGTGAAGAATAAACCACACTAGATCAGAATATAAACAAAGGAGGATTAGGAAAAGTGGGGAGTATCAAACATTTTAACAAGAACTCGAAGAAGCCATTCTGATCGAGGTAACCCAATCACAAAAAAGACAAACGTGATATGTACTCACTCATATGTGGATATTAGACATTAGAGTAAGGGATTACCAGCCTACAATCCACACTGCCAGAGAAACTAGTAAACAAGGAGGACCCTAAAAGAGACAAACTTTGTCCCCTGGAGAAGGGGAAAGGGTCACCATCCCCTGAGCAAATTGAGAGCATGGGAAGAGGGGGGAGGGAGCTATGAGAATGAGAAGGGAAGAAGAGGAAGGATGCAGAGGTCATGAGGGAGCAGAAAGGTTGAGTCAGGTGTAGATTAGAAGAAAGGATATGTGATAGGTAGGGTTTTAGTTGGGTAGTGGTGGGGGGGAAGGGAGGGAGAAGGGAACTGGGATTGTCATATAAATCAATCTTGTTTGTAATTCAAATAAAAAAAATTTAAAAAACATTTTAACAAGAAAAATGACAGTAATGAATTCATATCTTTGAATAATAACTCCGAATCAAAATGATCTAAACTCTCGGGAAGACACAGACCAGCAATTTAAATTAAATATTAGGGGACCCGTCTACATACTTCCAAGAAACACCTCAGATGGCTGTAGTGATCCTCACCTGGAATCCCAAAGCTTGGGAGGCAGTGGCAGGTGGGTCTCTGAGTTCAAGCCAGCCTGATCTGTATATCAAACTCTAGACCAGCCAAAGTGTTATAGTGAGACTCTACCTCAAGAAAAACAAAAACAGACAAAAAAAAACAAAAAACAAAAAACAAAAAAAACAGGAAGACGAAAACTTCCTAAACAAGGACATTCATCACTCTCTGCTTCCTGGCTGCAGGAGCCATGTGGCCACAGGTCTCACCCTCTTGCCATGCAGGGTCTTTCCTGCCATGATAGACTGTACCCACTCTGACTGCAATCCAGAATAAACTACTACTCCCTCCCTTCCTTCCTTCCTTCCTTCCTTCCTTCCTTCCTTGCTTCCTTCCTTCCTCCCTCCCTCCCTCCCTCCCTCCCTCCCTCCCTCCCTCCCTCCCTTCCTGAAATTGCTCCTAACTAGATATTTTGCTGGAGCAATGAGAAAAATAGCTTTTACTGAAGGGGAAAAAAAGGCATTGCAAGCCAGGCAGTGGTGGTGCACGCCTTTAATCCCAGCAATCAGGAGGCAGAGGCAGGCGGATCTCTGTGAGTTCAAGACCAGCCTGGTCTATAAGAGCTAGTTCCAGGACAGCCTCCAAAGCCACAGAGAACCCCTGTCTCGAAAAACCAAGAGAGAGAGAGAGAGAGAGAGAGAGAGAGAGGCATTGCAATGCAAGCAAAGAAACCAGGGGGAAAGGCAGACACAGGCATGCTTAATATCTTGGGTCATGTCCCCTGCTAACTGCCTCTAAGCCCATAAGCAAGTTATATGCGATCATGTTCCAGGCTAAAAACATTCACACTGGGTAAGATTCCCTTCGACACTAGGAACTAGAAATAGATGTTAGAGCATTGATTGGTAGTCTCAGAATTTATGTTCATTTCCCTGATAAATATATTCATAGGTGATGAAAAGTAAACCAAACTAAGCTGATTGTGGTTTTGTATACCACAGCACAAGGTACTACTTAAAGATGGTGAAACTTGACTGGGTTAAAACTAAGAAAAGGAAGGTGTGTCCTTGGGGGATGTGTTACTGAATAGATACTAGAACCCTGGCCCCTTCCACTTCTTTGTTTTTCTTTCTTTCTGACTACTCTGAAGACTGTTCTGCCACGCTTTGCCACCATGGTGTTGTCGTAGGCCTAAAGAAACTGGGCCAGACAGATGAGCACGGATTAAAGCCTCTGAAACTGACTCTCCTTTCAAGTTGGTTGTCTCAGCTGATTTGTGACAGACAACAGCAGCATTCTGGCCAACACATGACCAGCTTGATGTTTCCGACGCCCTTTTCCCAGATAAGACAAGTAGAGGTTCATAATTGAATTTTTCATGATTTTTTTGCATTTGAGGATTTCTTCTATGTATACAGTAAAATCTGATCATATCTACCCTTCCCCTCCCAACAGCCCACCCCACATCTTCCCCTACCAGGTCCCTTCATGTACTGTTTCCTCACCTGTTAGCATTATCACAGGGGATCCAGTTCACTTGAGGGTCTGGGATATCCTCCAAATATGGGTAGATAGTATCCCTGGTAAACTGCACCCCATATATGCCATCTTCTGGAGTCACAATAATATGTGCGCCCTGTTAGAAACAGACAGTTAAAAATGGTCCTCAAACAGGCTAGCAATTAGGGGTGGGCTGCAAGAAGAATCGGAAATTACGTGGCAAGCTGGGCTTGGTAGAGGAGTTCAGTGAACGGAGGCTAGCCTCTACTACATAGCAAGCTCAAGCAGTCAGAACTTCATAGAGAGATCTCATCTCAAAAAAAAGGAGGGGGCCAAATGACTATTTGAGCACTTTTTATCTTACTCTTCTGCTTCCTCCATTTTTCTTTTTCCATGCTTTTCTGTTTGTTTGCTTGTTTGTTTGTTTGTTTTGTTTTGAGACAGGATCTCATGTACCCCAGCCTGGCCTCAAACTCACTGTATAGTTTAGAATAACCTTCAATTCCTGATTCTCCTGCCTCTACCTCCCAAGTGCTCAGATTGTATATGTGTATATATGCATCTGGCTTTCCCAAGCACTTTAATTTCCTAATCCTCCCATTATCACATTGGTGACTTTTTTTTTTTTTTTTTTTTTTTTGGTTTTTCGAGACAGGGTTTCTCTGTGTAGCTTTGGAGCCTATCCTGGCACTCTACCCTACAAACCAGAGCACAAACATTCACTGAAACTATATAGTCTAAAAGCAATTGCAGGGGGTGTGGCTGGAGAGATAGCTCCAGGCTAAGAACAGAGCTGTTCTCCCAGAGGATCCAGGTTCAAATCCCAGCCCTCACATGGTTGCTCACAACCCCCTGGAACTCTACTTCCAGAAGATCCAATGCCTTCTTCTGCCCTCTGTGGGGACCAGGCACACACCTGATACCCACAGAAACACACAGGCAAAACACTCATACACATAAAATAAAGAAATCTTTTTCCAAAGAAGAAGAAGAAGGAAAAGAGGAGGAGGAGGAGGAGGAGGAGGAGGAGGAGGAGGAGGAGGAGGAGGAGGAGGAGGAGCAACAGGCTTCTGGTCCTTGTTATACTTTACCCTCCATGTTTAGCAGAAAATGAAAACAAAAATGTTCAATATATAATCAGTTCCTCAAAGCCTTGCTTAAATAATGAGCAAAATATTATTTTCAAACTTTGTTGCCTCCATTTGTTAGGGATATGAAATAGTGTCTTTAATAATTTTGAGGTGAAAGGATTCTAATAAAACAAAGCACCTTGGCTATGCTAGTATTGTAGGTGAAACCGACCCAGGCAGTAACCCGGTGCCCTGCGAATCACCACCACCCCTCCCACGCACTCCCAGGCACTCCTAGGCTCTCCCACGCCCCCATCCCTCTCAGGACTTGATGCTATGCAAAGATGGGAGAGGGTACCTGCTTTGCTGCAGACTCGATCGCTCCTTCCAGAAGATCCAGATTCCGATTCATTAGTGCCAGTGCCTCACTGTGAGACACCGGTAATGAAGTGTCACTAGGCAGGATCACAGCATGCTCGTAAACGGCTGCAACAAAAGTGTCCAGAGAACTGACTTGTAAAACACAGAAGACAGAAAGCACCGCACAAGCCAGCCACGGAGACACACTCATGCTGCTTAAGTCCAAAGACCGCTGAAAACCAAAGCGGGGCTTGCTATTTGAATAAACAAACCACGAGTCACGTGTTCCCCAGACCTTGGGATCTTCAAAATAAATTTAAAAGGTTAATCTTAAGAAAACTTTGTCCCTGAAAGCAACAGTTCCAGAAATGTCCTTGGTTCTCTAGTCAGAAAAACCCAAGGGAACGATGGTTACTTATCTTTTCCTGAGCGAGCCCCACCCATTGCCTGGAGGTCACACGTGAGGGTGGGTGGGGCTGCAGGTCCAGTCCCTATGGTGAAAAGCTTTGGAACTGTTTTACAGGGTAAATGTGGGTAATATCCATGCCCCAATTTCAGCCCATCTCCAGAATGACTTTAGAATTATCCCTTCTTCAGAGAGGATGGCACAAGAGCTTTGATCAGGGCTCTGTGGAAAGCTATTTCTTTGACTGGGTGGATAACTAACATTCCAATCCACCCAAGACCTGAGAGTTTTTCCAGCTGAGTGTGTCAATAACCTGGCCAAAGGATCACCCCTCAGGGAGGCACATTTGCTTTAAACCAAGCTAAAGAGACAAAAAGAATAATTGTTTCTTCGAGAAATAATGTGCTAACTGCCTGTCCCCAAAGGCTGTTGTTCCAAAGCCACCTCAAGTTCTGTTTGCACAACCTGTCTTTCTGACTCAGAACGGCGTGACTTCTCTCTCTCTCTCTCTCTCTCTCTCTCTCTCTCTCTCTCTCTCTCTCTCTCTTTTTCTTCTTTCTGCTCTTTCAGATGCTGGCCAAAGCCAAGGCTGCCTATTGAACTTGTTGCCAACCTCCAAGGCTAATTCAAACAGCCTGGCTTTGGCTCTTCCTCCTCTGGGCAGCTTCTGATATTTATAGTTTGCCTGCCCTCAGGTCTTCACCTTTAATTCCAGCAGTCAGTAGGCAGAAGGCAGGCATATCTCTGTGAGTTCAAGGCCAGCCTGGTCTTCAGAATGAGTTCCAGTACAGCCAGAGCTATGTAATGAGACCCTGTCTCCAAAAAGTAAGAAGGAAGGAAGGAAGGAAGGAAGGAAGGAAGGAAGGAAGGAAGGAAGAAAAGAAAGAAAGAAAACATTTCACCCTCGCATTATTCCAAGAGAATGAAAGACCTTCTCCCTTAGGAACAAGTAAGGGATCATGTGGAAGGTACATAGGACCATCTCCTGGCAACATACCACAAATTGAGCATTGTGAATCACTCAGGTGTACCGCCTCCTGGTAGCAAGGTTGACCTCTACTCAAGGCTGTGAGAAGGGACATGCTCCTGTCTGTCCTTGGTGTGGATATGACTGTCTTCTTCCCTAGTTTCCAGGTGGTTAAGCATGTGTGTCCAAACGTGTTCTTTTCATAAGAGCACCGGGTAGTAGATGTGGTGCCTACTCCACTCCAGTTTGACCTCAATTTAACCCTATGTATCTTAAATCCCATTTCTAAATAGAGCAACATGGTCACATCCCAAGGAGCTGCATTTCCACACAGGACTTTTCAGAACTCCTATGTTGCACAATTTCAACATGTCTAAATGGCATAAAGAGTCGCCAGCTTGACAACTTTGAAGTTTTTAAGCCATCTCCATGTGAGCACTTGAATTTCAGTCACACAGTTAAGTTCCAGTTCAGTCAGACTAATGTTGACTTCTGGTGGGGTTTCCCTGGCCAGGTGGGTAGGAAACTACATACTTTGCAAAGAGAGAAGAAAATTGGCAAGCAACTGCTGTAGCTATGATTGCTCCTTCTGAGAACTCTGGAGATCCAGTAGCAGGTAGAAAACAGCACAAGCTGTTACGTAACTGTTTCTGAGGTATAAGTTGAAGCCAGAATGAATTACCAAGGAGTCATTCCTAGACCCATTAAAGTTCAAAAAAAAATTTTTTTTTGAGTGGGTGTCACTACGTAGCAAGCCTTACCTGGCCTGGAATTCACAGAGATCCATCTGCCTCTGCCTCCCACGTGTGTGCACCACCACACCTGACTCAAAATATTTTGAAAAGGATCTCCCACTGAGGTGTCCAAACTGTGTGATGGTTAGCAAGGATCTCACCACAGGGAAAAAAAAAAAAAGAACCTAACTGTCGGGAACTCCCTAAGAGCCTTGAGAATTAGGTCACAGACCAGTCTGTAGCCCTCTGAATTGGAGAGAAAGGCAGAGGAGACAAAAGCTTTCCAGAGCAGAGCCTGATGCCAGAGCCAGCCCTTAAGAAACAACACTGCCTGTGGTGGGAGAATAGACCAAAGTGTGCTGCAGAGCCTCTTGACAGTGAAAACTCTGCAGGGAATAAAGAGACCTCATCTTTTTGTCAGGGTGAGTTCTGTCTCCAGGAGCCATACCAGGTTTTCCTGACAAATGGATCAAAAATCCCCTACAGAGGAATTCCTGCCACAAGGAGCTTCGAAGGAGAGAGTGTAATGAGTTCATCTTTTGTTTGTTTGTTTATTTGTTTTTGTTTTTGTTTTCCAGACAAGGTTTCTCTGTGTAGCCTTGGAGCCTGTCCTGAAACTTGCTCTGTAGACCAGGCTAGCCTCGAACTCACAGAGATCCCCCCGCCTCTGCCTCCTGAGTGTTGTGACTAAAAGCGGGCGCCACCAACACCCGGCTAGTTCATCTTTCAAAGGGCCCAGAACCTTCCACTTTTATTCTCCTTAACAAAATCTTCAAAACCCTAGTGCACACCTTTAATCCAGCCAGCGCTTGGGAGGCAGAGGCAAGTGGATCTGAGTTTCAGACCAGCCTGCTCTACACAGTGAGTTCCACAACAGCCAGGGCTACATAGAGAGACCCTGTCTCCAAAACAAAAACAAAAGGCTTCAAGGAAAAGTGTCTCACTAGAGGCTAATCTACCTGGAGAATCCTCTAACCTCCTCTCCCTGGTTCTTGTCTCAGTGGTCAACAGGAGGGAAATGGATGGGGGCTCTTACAAAGCAAAGAAGATTGAGGAGAGGCTTTGTGAAAGGCTGAGGCTGTACCACAGGACTAGAGAATGCTTGCTTCCCAAAGCCCTGCATGCCCCAACATATCAAACTGACATTCCTGGTCTATAACATAACTAGACAAGAGCAAAGCTTCAAAGTCAACACTGAAGCTCTTGGGCGTCATGAGCTGGACCTGAATTCGAGATATGCCAGCAGCCTCTATTCAACTCCTCTGCTGGCTCTTTGGATACCTAGTGTCTGTGATAGGCCCTGTGATCAGTTCTTCCATTGCCTGCTACACTGCTACAGAGACCATCTCTAGCAAAATGACTAAGTGCAGAGAAAAGCCTTGGTGGAAACCTCCAGACTTCAGCGAACTGACCTACTACACCTTCTTCTTCTTCTTCTTCTTCTTCTTCTTCTTCGTCGTCGTCGTCGTCGTCGTCGTCGTCATCGTCGTCGTCGTCTTCATGTGCATTTGTGTTTTGCCATCATGTATATGTACACGAGGGCATTGGGTACCCTGTTACTGGTGTTATAGACAGTTGTGAGCTACCATGTGAGTGCTGGGAATTGAACCTGAGTCCTCTGGAGAATAGCCGGAGCTCTTAACCATTGAGCCATCATCTCTCCAGCCCCAGCACATTACTTCTTGAGGAGAAAATGGACATCACTCCCTAGAATGGGAACAAGATGCTGCTAGCCTGGAAGTGGCAGCACACACCAATCATCCAGGTACTTGGTTGGTAGGCATAGGCAGGAGGTTCCCAAGTTTGAGAACAACCTAAACCGCATGGTAAAACTCCACTGAGGCGGGGGCAGGGGAGGGAGGAGGGAAGGAAGGAAGGAAGGAAGAAAGAAAAAAGAAAGAGGCTTGTACTCCCCTGGTCTTTGCTGAGAAAACAGTGATGACATTAACCCAGACAGCAGGTCCTAAAAGGATCTCAGAACCTATTCCTAACCCTGTAAGCAAACGAAACCATAAACTTGAAATCAAGAACTGAGTGGGGTTAACACTTCCACCTGCACTCTGAACTTGCAGAGCAACGTGTACAGGTGTGCACGATTATGATGAGATTAGACACATGCCTCTGTGTCCCTGCTAAGAATACGTAGATGCTAGTCATAACTTCAGAGCAATCCTCTGATTAACTTCAATGTGGTCCATAAAGTTGTTTGTTTTGTAGGAATATATTTTTGACTTTTGTAATGGTGCTGGGGACCAAACCCAGAGCCTCATGCATGCTGTATAAGTGGTCTACCATTGAGCTACATCTGGCTACCTCTGTAATTTTCATTTTTGCCACTAAAAGTTATATGTTCTTGTCAAAGGACAAAATGACAATTAGTTTTAAAAGGTCTTTGTTAATTTTGTTTTTAGTTCTGGCATCAGCCAATGCTTCATCCCATGAAAATTCACTTCTTATGGCCTGAGCAGAAAACTTCTGGGGGTTGGGGCTAGGAAACTAATAAAGATGGAGGGGGTAATTTGTTTTTTGTTCTGCTTTGTTTTTTCCATTTTTTCAAGAAAGAGTTTCTTTGTGTCACCCTGGCTGTCCTGGAACTTACTCCACAGACCACGTTGGCCTCAAACTCAGAGATCTGCCTGCCTCTGCCTCCGGAGTGCTGGGATTAAAGGTGTGAGCCACTAGGGCAGAATCTTGCAAACCTCATCATTTGTGTATAAACTGAGGACATGGTATGGTTAAGCCGGAGGTGTTTATTGTAGAGATGAGGGAGGGAACAGTCAGGCAACTGGAACAGTCCAGAGCAAAGAAGCAAGTCACCCGCACCAGTCCTGGCAAAGCTCATCACTTGTAAGTCCTGGTAAATCGGGTGAAAACCACATGACTGTAGTTAATGTGTTGGGGTGGTGGGGGAATGAAAAGCATGGGAAGTGAAGGAAAAGTGCAAGGTGATTTCAAGGAGTTGTCAGTTGTTTTGTCATGGTGAGCAAGAGCTGAGAAATGAGGCGTGGCAATGCACACCTTTAATCCTAGTGCTTCCGAGGCAGAGGCCGGCTGATTTCTGTGAGTTCAAGGCTAGGCTGTCTATGTAATGGAGCTGTATATAGCTAGGGCTATATAATGAGACCCTGTTTCTAAAAGGACAAACAAAAGAGCTGAGAAGTGACAGTGAGGTCTGGGTGTGAAGCCCCCTTTAATAAAGAGCCAGCAGAAGTCTGCCTACATGATTGTGTACATAACAGGGTACAGGATATTGAGAAAGTTTTGGTCACCATGACAGCCTCCAGACAGCTGTCTAGCGGTCAAGGAAGTAGTCTAGAAGGACCTCACATGAGTCCAGAAGAAAGGAAAATGACCATGATTCACATGGACAAAGGAACTTAAGCCTTGGTTTCTTGCCATCTTTAGAGCTGAGGATCATATGGCTCTTGCAGAAAGAACCTAAGAAAGATAGGACAAGGGAGTCCAAAAGCATTTTCTAGTGCCAATTGTTGCTGACTTTTGGTAAGTTACAGTGGGTAGAAATAAACACCCAAGAAAGTCTAGAAATGCAGTGTCATTTTTTGTGGTGATAAAAGATGTCTCTGAACTCAATGAACCTCATCTGCCATCTCACAACCCAGATAATTTACCTGCTGTCAGTTGAGCAAAAGCCCATAACTCTTCGCAAAGTTAATCAATGACCAACCTGAATAAGGACTCTCAGGACAAGGAAAAATGGGCTAAAGGTTTTTAGGGGAAAGGTGAGGTGACCCTCAGGAAATTCTGGGCAAGAACAGGCCACAATAAATCCCCGAATATTACAAGGTAGCTTCCTGAGGATTGAGTAAATTTAGATTCAGGAAATGAAAGGGTTCTGAAGGGAATAATTTGTTTATTTCTTCAAGTTATGTAGCTTGTAGACTACAATAACAAGACAACGGAGCCATTTGCATAGCCACAAAGCATCCATAGTTACTTGACGAGTGCCCCTGTTCTTTAATGGCAATGACTTTTTGTCTATACAAAACTCACTCTGCACATTTACAAATGATGTATGTTAGGACTCATGACAGTGAAGGAAGGATGGATTGGTGAATAGATGAGTAATAAATCAGAAAGAAAGGAAGAGTAGAGAGAGCGAGAGAGAAAGGGAGGGGTTAATTATAAAACAGTGGCTCACACAGTTATGGCTACTGAGAAGAATCATGATCTGCTGTCTAAAAGCTGGAGACTATGAAGGCCAGAAGCATAGTTGGAAGGCCTAACACCTGGAATTCTCATGGTGTTGATTTAAGTCCAGGTCTAAAGGCCTGAGCACCAGACAGTAGATCTTATATCCCAGCTCACAGAAGCAGAAAATCCTGCTTGCAATACATCTGCCTTTTTGTTCTATTCAGACATTCCAGAGGCTGGCTGACAGCTAGTGATAAGGTGATTTTACTGCTAACTATGACCAGGTGTATTTGCGCTCACTGTTTAGAGGCCACAGTCCATCGTAGCTGGGAAGACAAGGTGATAGAACCAGCCTATGTCATGTAGGACCATGAGGCCACCTGCTCACATTTCGTCAGACAGGAAAGCACACATTGCTCAGGTGAGAAGTGGGGTGGGGTTATAACCCTCACCCATCCCCAATCCCCTATCTCTGTGAACCATTTGGCCATGTCCTGTCTCCTAACAGTGCTACAACCACACAAAACATTACCACCTGCCGAGAACTCAGTTAAAACAAGTAAGTTGGGGTGTAGTGTATTGTATACCCAAACCGCAGCATCCACCTACACATTTGCTTAACTCAGCCTATCAATTCTTTTGTTGTTGTATTTGAGAGAAAGTCTCATGTAGCCCAGGCCAGCCTCAAACTTGCTCTGTGTAGCCATGGATGCCCTGGAACTCTTTATCTTCTTGCCTTACTTCCTAGTGCTAGAATTTGGTATTGTACCAAATGTCAGCCCATTGGTTCTAATGCTTTTTCTTCTTTTGTTTTATTTTTCAGATTTACATACAAAGTACTGGGTTTCGTCATGGCATCTTTATGTGCATGTGGCATCATACTTTGTCCTCAGTCATTCCCCTCCCCTTTCCCTCTTACCTACTTCAAGATGATTCACTTCCTTTGCCCAGTTGATCCCCACCCTTCTGCCATCCTTTTATATGTCATCAATTTTCATAATTCCCACCTTCCTCAAGTTCTCTCCCCCCTTTCATGATTTCCTTTATAGTTTTGTAGCTATACACAAACACAGAGACACTTTTTGTTGTTTTGTTTTGTTTTGTTGAGACAGGGTTTCTCTGTGTCACAGCTCTGGCTTTCCTGGAACTCTCTCTATAAACCAGGCTGGCCTCAAACTCAGAGATCCCCCTCCCTCTGCCTGCCAGAGCTGGGCTTAAAGGCACCCACCCCCACTTTTTAGTTGAGGACATGCATATGAAAGAAAAGGTGGTGCTTGTCTTTCTGTGACTGCCTAATTTTGCTTATGATATGATTTCCAGATCCATTTGTTTTCCTGAAAATGCCATAATTTCATTTTTCTTTATGGCTGCATAAAACTCCATTGTATCTACTTTTTGTTGATGAGATCTAGGCTGGTTCCATTTTCTGGATGTCCTGAATAGAACAGTTAGAAAGATGAATCTCTGTGGTGTGAGTCCTTAGGCATATGTGCAAAGCTGCATCTTGACTTAGCTAGACTAGCAGCTGCCCAGCAAGCTCTAGCAACCCTGCTACCTTGGCCTCCCTAGCAAAATAAAAGGCATGTATCTCTATTCCTACCCTTCAAAACAGTTTTGTACTTCCCTGATGGGTAAAGATATTCAATACATTTTCAAGTGTGTATTGGCTATCTGTGTTTTCTTTTTTTGAGAACTGTCTGTTCGGTTCATTAGTCCATTTATTAATTAGATAATTGGGGTAGGAGTAATTTTGTAATTCTTTATATATCCTTGACTTTTATTACATGTCAAATGCAAAGATCTTTATCTCTGTTTTTAAAGTTGTTTTATTCACCCTAGTGATTATTTCTTATAACTTCGTGTGTCACCATTTGTCCATTTTTGGGGTAGTTTCTTGTGCTATTATTGGCATCTCATTGAGAACATTCTTGTTTATTCATATACCAATATAGTCAGACTAGCCGGCGAGCGAGCCTCTACCCATCCTCCACCCCCAAAGCACTAAGGTTACAGGAGTACACTGCCATGCTTGACTTTACATTCATGCTGAGGATCTGAACTCAGGTCCTTGTGATTGCTCAGCAAGCACTTTGTCCACTGAGCTATCTCTCCAGCCCCAAGTTACTTATTTTTGTATATTGATTTTGTATCCTACTACTTTGCTGAAAGTATTTATCAGGTCTATGAGTTTTCTAGTGGAGTCCTCATGTTCATTTATGTAGAGGATCATTCTGTCTGCAAATAGGCATAATTTAATTTCTTCCGTAGATACTTGTATCCCTTTTATTTCTTTCTCTGGTAATATTGATCTAATAAGACTTGAGTGTAGATGTACAGATTAAGATACATGGGACTAAGATAAATACAGGTTTTTCCGGGAGAAGTCACATGAGAAAACAATAACCCACAAGTTCCAGCTCGGATAATCCAAGCTCAAGTTCGCACCTGTGACCACACCCAAATGGGCGTGGTCAGTGCCACAGGTGCAGCCTGTTAGATCTCTCACTACACTTGAGCTCTATATTGAATAATAATTAGAGAAGGGGCACTCATCTTGTTTGAGATTTTATAAGAAATTCTGTTTTTTTTCTCATATAGCACAATGCTGGCTATGAGTTTGTCATATACAGCTTTTATTATGTTCAGGGATGCTCTTCCTATCCCCAGTTTGTTTAAGATTTTTAGCATGAATTGTTGTTGAACTTTGTCAAAGGCCTTTCCTCATTGGTTGAGAGATAATTGTGTGATTTCTGTTCTTAAGCATATTTATGTGCTGAATTACATTTGTGTGACCATTCATATGGATTGAGCCAACATTGTTTCCCTGAATAAAACTAACTTGGTAGTGATAATATGAGTTTCTTGATGTGTTCCTAAATTCAGTTTCTAAGAATTCTGCTGAGAGCATTTATATCTGTGTTCTTCAGGGAAATTGGTCCATGGTTTTCTTCCCTGTTGCGTCCTTATTTGGTGTGGGTACATTGTGTACCATAGGATGAGTCTTCTTATGTCTGTGCCTTGAGCAGCGTCGGTAGTGAACCCATCTGGACCTGAGCTTTTCTTTGTTGTGAGACCTTTCATTACTGCAGCAACCTCATTGATTATCTGCTTAGGTTGTTTAACTGCATCTGCTTAGGTTGTTTAACTGCATCTGCTTAGGTTGTTTAAATCTCCTGATTTATGTTACTGTTTTTCATATGTATCTAAGAAATTACACACTTCATCTATATTTTCCATCACTTGGAAATACTTTTAAGTACTTCCTAATGATTCTCTATATTTCACTGGCTTCTCTAATTGTATTCATTTTATCTCCTCTCTGTTTCCTTTGGTTAGTTTGACCAGGTATTGATTACATTTGTTCTCACTAAGAACACAGTCTTGACCCATTTTATGTGTTTGTGGTGGTTTCAATAGGAATGGCTCCCATAGACTCATGTGTTTGAATGCTTGGCTCATAGGGAGTGGCACTGTTAGGAGGTGTGGCCTTGTTGGAGTAGATGTGGCCTTGTTGGAATAGGTGTGACTTTTTTGGAGGAAGTGTGCCATTGGGAGTGGACCCACTGTGGCAGTCTTTTCCTGCTGCCTACAGAGCCAAATGTAGAACTCTCAGCTCCTTCTCCAGCACCATATCTTCCTGCGTGCCACCATGCTTCCTGCCATAATGATAATAGCTAAACCTCTGAACTATAAGCCAGCTCCAATGAAATGTTTGCCTTTATAAGAGTTGCCATGGTCAGGCTGGAGAGACGCCTCAGAGGTTAAGAGCACTGACTACTCTTCCAGAGGTCCTGAGTTCAATTCCCAGCAACTACATGGTGGCTCACAACCATCGGTTATGAGACCTGGTGCCCTCTTCTGGTGTGCAGATATACAAGGAAGCTTGTATATCTTCCTTGTTGTATACATAATAAATAAAAAAAAACCTTAAAAATAAAAGAGTTGCCATGTTATCCTAGAGCCCTCATCCAGTGGCTGATGGAAGCAGAGACAGACATCCACAGAAATACACTGAGCTGAAATCTGGAACCTAGTTGAAGAGAGGGAGGAATGAAGAACGAAGGGGTCTGTACCAGGTTGGAGAAACCCACAGAAACAGTTGGCCTGAAAAAGGGAGAGCATATTGACCCCAGACGCTCTTTGGGAGGCCAATATGGGACTGATCCAGCCCCCTGATCATGGATGCCAATGGGAGGCCCCTGCACTCCTGGGAGCCTCCGGAGGTGGACTGGCATTTTGCCCTGGTGTGTGTGGGGGACTTCGAGAGCCCATCCCACTTGAAGGGATGCGCTCTGTCCCAGAACACATGGGGAGAGGCCTAGGCCCAGCACAGGAAGATTTGGTGGACTTGGTGGAGCCCCGGTTGGGGGCCCTACCCTGCCTGGGGAGTGGTGGGTGGATGGGGTGGGGGGTAGGTTGGAGGTGGGGGAGAAGGAATGGGGGTGAGGGGAGGGAGAGGGAGAGGGGAATTACATGTGAAACAAGCCTGTTCCCTAACTTGAATTAATAATAATAATAATAAAGGCAAAAAAGAAGTTTATAGATACCAAAAAAAAAAAAAAAAAAAAAAGAGTTGCCATGGTCATGGTATCTCTTCACAGGACAAGAAATCCTAAGACAATATTATTCCTTAAGTCTTTATTTGATTAATTTTTGTGCCAATCTATTATTTCTTGCTACCTTTTGCCTTAAGGTTTAGATTGTTCTTGTTTTTTTCTACCCCTTGAAGTGCAGTGATATTTATATGAAATTTTTGTAACTTTTGTTTTGTTGTTTTTTGAGACAGACAGGGTTTCTCTGTGTATCTCTAGCTGTCCTGGAACTTGTAATGTAGACTAGGCTGGCCTCAAACTCACAGAGATCCACCTGCCTCTGCATCTTGAGTGCTGGGATTTACTGTGTGTGCCACCACCACCTAATGTGACTGTTTTAATGTAGGTTTTCATAGCTATACCCCCTCCAGTTGGCACTGGGGAACTGTACTACAACAGTTCTGGTAGGTTGTGCTTTTACTTAATTTCTACTTGAGTCTCAGAAATTTTAAATTTCCTCCCTGGTATGTTCGATGACTCACTTTTCATTCAGGAGTTTATTATTTTTCATGCTAGAGAGATGGCTCTGCAGTTAAGAACGCTGGCTGTTTTTGCAGAGGACGCAGGTTCAGTTCCCAGCATCCACATGGTGTCTTACAACTATCTTTAACTCTAGTTCCAAGTGTTTGACGCCTTCTTCTGGGCCTTCAAGGTTGGCAGGCATAGACAGGGCACACATGTACACATGCAGGAAAGACATTCAAGCACATTAAAACTTTACAAAATCTTTTTTGAAGGTCTATTATTCATCTCTGTATGTTAGTGTAGCTTCTGTTGTTTTACTAATAATCTCTACTTCTGTTTCACTGTGATCTGGTAAGATACCAGAAATGGTTTCTATTCCTTTGTATCTGGTAAGACTTGAATTGTCCTTTTGAATATGTGCCTTTTTTTTTTTTTACTGGAGGCTCCATGGGTTTTTATCTGTTGAATGAAATAGCCTATTGTTAGACCCCCGAAAACTCAAGTATCCGGGGTCTCAGGCCAGGTTCGCGGTCACCCCAATCACCAGGCGGATTCGAGAGCTTGCTGCAAACTGCACGAGGCTTTATTGTAATTTAACGAACTAACCCCATGTTAGCTCGGGTCTTTCACCCACCCGCCATGGCAGACGGCTAGAAAAAGACGGCTCCTAAGGTCTCCCCAAAGATCTTATAGGGCAGCGTAAGGGGAGTGTCTAGGGGTACGCACAGGCTCACGATTGGTGTGCCTCCAGGCTTGGAGGGCTTGCCCTGTGTTGATTGGTCAACTGGTTGTTATGGCTCATAGGCCCTCCCAGGGTGGTTGCTATGCTCTCTACGTCATTGTCGTGCGCTTGTCCGTAAAGCACACCCAGGGTCGTAAAGCATAGCGCCACCAGCTAACTTCTGATTGGTTCCTTGTCACGAGACAGGCATCTGACTTTCTGGTTTCTAGGACAAGGTCATAAAGGCACATGTTTAACCATTATGGCTGCCAAAAGGGAAGCCGGTTCCTTCACCTATAACAAATAGTCTGTGCATAATCTGTAATACTATGTCACTATCTGTTAAGTCCCCATGGCATGCAGTATACTTTAGTTCTAAGGAGTCTTTGTTGATTTTTAGTTTGCACATGTATCCAGAGTTGAGAGCGGGAGATTAAAGTAACCCACTATTATTGTATGCAGACCTATCTGACATTGTATGTTCATTATTGGTTTATGGAATTTGGCACTTCCAATTTACAACTGTTACTGAAGGAACCGGCTTCCCTTTTGGCAGCCATAATGGTCGAACATGTGCTTCTATGACCTTGACCTAGACACTAGAAAGTCAGATGCCTGTCTCGTGACAGGGAGCCAATCAGAAGTTACCTGGTGGCGCTATGCTTTACGACCCTGGGTGTGCTTTACGGACAAGCGCACGACAATGACGTAGAGAGCATAGCAACCACCCTGGGAGGGCCTATGAGCCATAACAACCAGTTGACCAATCAACAAGGGCAAGTCCTCCAAGCCTGGAAGCACACCAATCATGAACCTGTGCGTAAGCCTGTGCGTACCCCTAGACACTCCCCTTACACTGCCCTATAAGATCTTTTGGGAGCCCGTAGGAGCCGTCTTTTCTAGCTATCCGCCTCGGGTGGGTGAAAGACCTGATCTAACATGGGGTTAGCTCGTTAAATTACAATAAAGCCTCGTGCAGTTTGCAGCAAGCTCTCGAATCCGCCTGGTGATTGGGGTGACCGCGAACGTGGCCTGGGACCCCGAATACTTGAGTTTTCGGGGGTCTAACATTACAACCCTTTACATGTTGTGGTTTCTTAATCTCTTCTGAGTAGTTTTGGCTTTATGTCAACTTTCTCAGACACTATAAGAGCCATGACATCTTGTTTTCAGTTTCTGTTCACTTGATAGATTGCTTTCTGTCCTTTGATTCTTAATCCATAGGTGTCTTCTACGTGGAGACAGTAGAAGATTGACTATAATCTTTTTTTTTTCTTAAAATGATTCTCTTCTTTTTTATTGTTAGAGAATTTATTCAATGTGTTTTGACCAAATCCACCTCCTTTTCCTCCAGCACTTTCTCTATCCTCCCATCACTTTCCCTCCTGATTTCATGTGCTTTGTCTAGCTAAGTGTCCTTGTCTGGCCTGGACTTTCTATACAGGCCAGGCTAATATCAAAGTCAGAGATCTACCTGCCTCTGCCCTGCTAGTGCTAGGGTTAAAGAAATACACCACTGTTTTAATTTGAATAAAAATGGATGGCCCCATAGACTCACAGGGAGTGGCACTATCAGGAGGTGTGACATTGCTGGAGTACGCATGGCCCTGTTGGAGGAAGTGCGTCAGGAGGGTGGGCTTTGAGTCTCAGAAGCTCAAGCTGCCTAGTGACTCACTGTCTCTTCTTCCTGCTGCCTATGGATCCAGATGTAGAATGCTCAGCTACTCTCCAACACCATGTCTGCCTGCAAGCTGCCATGCTTCCCACCATAATGGCAATGAACTACACCTCTGATCTCTAAGCAAGCCCCAATTCAATGTTTTCCTTTATGAGAGTCATAGTGGTCGTGGTGTCTCTTCACAGCAATAGAAATCCTAAGACAACCACCAGGCCCAGTTATGAGAGTCTCTTTTAAGAAACCAATAAAATAAAACCAAGATACTATTAAATGTAGGGATAGGAGACAGAAAGAAACAAGAAGAAAAAAAAAAGCTGAGCTAAGGCAAAGAAAATATACTGCCCAATAGTGGAAAAATACATTGGACAAAATTATATGGCTATGCGAAGGAAAAACATTTTAAAACGGCAATACGGTAGGAATCCTGGTAACAATGTAGAGAATAGAAATGAAACACACTGAGAAGAATAAAAGATGAGGTGCTGACGCAGCTGCTTTGTGGCTCCTTAAAAGGTGGAGATGCCTGTCACAGGCTCAGAGACAGGGCAGGATCCGCTCAGCATGTGGACTCTGTTTTTCCTTTGGTTTATGCAATTGCAGGGCGGCACCGAGCTAATGTCTAACTGCTGAGATCCTTTTCATGGCTGCTGCGTTACTTCTTTGCATATCAGGGACCTCTGCTGGCCACACTTGGTTTTGCATTCTTACCCTCCAGATCAGAGGGCCTGCCCCCAGAATGACTGTTTTATTTAGAGGTGCCTCTCAAGGGGGCTGGAAAAGTGGGGCGGAACTGTAGCACTAACATCGGTTTTGACACAGATCCGCCTTCGTACAAGGCCTTCTGAGTGATAACCGACCAGGTGGAAGGACAGAGTCGTGAGTATAATGCACACACTCGGAACTTCAGCATCATTAGGCTTGAAAGTGGCAACCGACAGATAGTTCCAGAATTTGATCCATCTGCCCGCCTCAGGCGCAGACCATCAAACTCCAGGCTTATTCTCAGCTGATGAAATCTATTCCCAGACACCAAAAGTGGGGCTCTCTTCGTGGGCATTTTGAAGCCTCAGCCAGATTCACAGAACTTGTAGTCTTTGGCCCATGAGTGTTCCTCCTACTCTCCACATCTGTCTGTCTGGGCTTTTCCTCCCCCAGGGTCAGCCCACCAATTTTAATCTGTCAGAAATGGCTCCCATCACAGACTCAGAAATGCTTAATCAGCCAACTGAGCATCCATGTCTAACTGAGTTAATATCGAAAACTTACTTTCACCTGATAGAATCATTGTTTGGATACAACAGAACAGCTCCTGGGAAAGAAGTCCAGCTCTTACTAAAATACACATTCTACATTACATATTTACATATGTCTGGACACATACGTGAAAGCCTGATGCAGCTCCAATTAATGCATTTATGCTATCCCAAGTATGGGCATATCATATCTATGGTAGCCTGTTTTCATTTGCTAGCAGCACAATATTGTATTTTGGGTACCTTATAAAGAAAATAGATTGACATTGGCTTACATTTCTAGTTCAAAGACAAGGGCCTTCATCTGGTAATACTCTTTTTATTAACAGTGTCCCAAAGTGGTTTAAGATATCATATAGTAAGAAACAGTGCTGATATGTGCTAACTCCCCCCTCCCACCCCCCCACCCCCACACACACATCTATAAAGCCACAGTATTCAACTATGGGTCTTTACCCTAGTTATTTAGAAAAATCCTCGATATTTCCTAAAAACTCACTTCTGAAAACTGTGGCTAAATTAAGTTCCCCATTCTGTTAATACTTCATGATAGAAATTAAATTTGATAGTGAATTTTAGAGGAAACAAACCATATCCGGGCCATAAGGTACCAATTGCTTTTTATCTTAATTTTTTTTTGTTTGGTTTGGTTTGGTTTGCTTTGCTTTGCTTTGGTTTTTCAAGACACAGTTTCTCTGTGCAGCTTTGTAGACCAGACTGGCCTCGAACTCACAGAGATCCACCTGACTCTGCCTCAAGAGTGCAAGGGTTAAAGGCATGCACCACCACTACCAAGCTTATTTTATTGCTTTGTTCCTTCATTTGGTTTGTCCTTTCAACAGCTTACTTTGTATCTTCTAATCTAATACTACACGGCTTGCTCCTTCTTTCATTTATGACCCCTTTTTTTGCCAGGCTAATCCCGATAGTTTGTAATCCCAGGTCCCTGCCCTAAGTGTGGAGGGTCCTTCTCAAAGACTCTTCCATACAGGGCCATCACTAAGACAGGCAAAAGGGCTCCTCCTCGGCTCCTGAGACGTCCATCTCTCGTAACTGATGAGAGATAGCAAAGAATTAACTCCAATGCAAAGCTCAGTTTCCAGAAACATCTCCTTCTAGAAACATCCTTCCAGAAACAGCGTCGGGTGGTATAAACAAACAAGATTTGATGGCAGAAGACTCAATTTTCTGACTCTGATCTAATTAAAGAGGGGTGGGGTAAAAATGTAGCAAATAATCTCTTATAAAACTCATGAACCACTACACAGGTATTGCTAGCACTAAAACAACTTCTCAGCACCCCCATGGAGTAAGCTGCATAAGCAGTGTTCCCACCCGTACTGAGCACTGAACTCGGGGTATTGTGCCCGCTGGACAGAGCCTCTACCCATGATCTACATTCCTAACTTTTTAAAACATATTGTTACTTTCGATTGACTTATCGGTCTTATGTGTGTAAATGTTTGACCAGCATGTATGTCCATTCACTATGTGAGTGCTTGGTGCCTGTGGAGGCCAGAAGAGGGTGTTGGACACACATTCCTTAGAATTGAAGTTACCAGTCAGCATGAGCCACCTTGTGGGTATTAAGAATCAAGCCCAGGTTCTCTGCAAGAGCAGCAAGTGCTCTAAGCCATTAAGCCATGTTCCCAACTTAATTTTTATTTGATGTGTATCAGTGTTTGGCCTGTATATGTGTATTTGCACCATGTATATGCAATGTCCAGGAAAATCAAAAGAGGGCATCAGAGTCCCTAGAAAAAGAGTTACTGACACAGTTGTAACTGGTCATGTGCAAGCTGGGAGTCAATCCTGGTCCTCTGCAAGACTAGAAAATGCTCTAATCTTCAAGCCATCCCATTGGCCAGCTGGTGTGTGTGTGTGTGTGTGTGTGTGTGTGTGTGTGTGTATCTGTGTATGTGTACATGTATGTATTTGTATACTGGTTTTTATGAGACAGGATCTCTCTATGTAGTCTTGACTGTCCTGGAACTAGCTATGCAGTCCAGGCTGGCCTCAAACTCACAGAGATCTACCTGCCTCTGCCTCCAGAGTTCTGGAATTAAATTTTTATGTTTTTATTTTGAGACTAGGTCTCACAAAATTGTCAGTTTAGGCCTTGGACTCACTTTGTAGCCTATGCAGGCCTTCAATTTCTGACCATCTTCCTTCAGTCTCCTAAGCAGTTTAGATTACAGGCTGCTCCACCAGGCCCAGCTAGCCGCA
Organism: Cricetulus griseus; assembly: GCF_003668045.3. Taxonomy (NCBI): domain Eukaryota; kingdom Metazoa; phylum Chordata; class Mammalia; order Rodentia; family Cricetidae; genus Cricetulus; species Cricetulus griseus. Next base: position 243,126,834 of record NC_048595.1, on the reverse strand, counting down.
TTGTTGAATGAACTATGCTTAGCTTGAATCTTGTACATTATACAAAGGATTATTATCAGTCCGTATTCTAATTTTAATCCCCTCGTGAATTCACATTTTTATAGAACACCACACCCTAACTTTTCCATCCTAGATGAATACAATCTGCAACTACAGCTTGTTCTAGGCCACAGCTAATGTGACCTTTAAAGCATCTCTCATAGACTGAGGAGGGCAATATTTCAGTACTGCCCCTTCCTTCCTTCCTTCCTTCCTTCCTTCCTTCCTTCCTTCCTTCCCTCCCTCCTTCCTTCCTTCCTTCTTTTTTTTCTTGTTTTGCTTTTTTCAAGACAGGGTTTCTCTGTGCACCCTTGGCTGTCCTAGAACTCACTCTGTAAACCAGGCTGACCTTGAACTCACAGAGAGCCCCCTGCCTCTGCCTCCTGAGAGTCGGGATTAAAGTCACGTGCCGCCACCCCCCAGCCCTTTATTCAAAGACCTTGATTATGTTGGTCTACTTCATCTACTCAAAGAAATGTGTCCTCTTGAAGGCCTCCTACTCACAGTATCTCTCCAGGGTGAGCTGACTCCCACTGAGGACGATCTGAGGGAAACGTAGTTTGTCCCAAAGGTGCCACTGAGAGAGAATTCTTCAAACTTGGTAAAAGCTGACCCCACGGGTTCCCCACAAGTTCTCAGGTTGGTGGTTTGACACTTCAGCAGTGTGCATATCTGTGTCAAAGGGGAAAGGAAAAAAGTGGTCAAAATTCAGTTCCAAAGAACAGAGTTTCCATTTAAGCTGTCATAACTTGTTAAATATTATGTCAAGTTTACTGGGACAAGATTATTACACTTTTTTGGTTGGTTGGTTGGTTTTTTGTTTTGTTTTTATTTTTCAAGACAAAGTTTCTCTGTGTAGTCATGGCTGTCACAGAACTGACCCTGTAAACTAGGCTGGTTTCGAACTCAGAGATGTATCAGCCTCTGCTGCCTGAGTGATGGGATTAAAGGTGTGCACCACCACCCTGTAATTATTACACTTTTAATAAAGGCAAATTTTATTGAATTTAAAAGGTCAGTGCTCTGGATAATTCTAATTTGGATTATTTTCTAAGCCATTTGATTTGGTTAAATTTTCTTCTAACTCAGTCATGCACCCATGTGTTCCACTGGGTCACAAACTAATTTAGAACCCAGTGGAAGACAATTGGCAAAACATTTCTCTAACAAGAGGATGCATAGACATTGTAGCCTTTGAAACATGAACTTGCCTGCAGAGGGCGCCTCAATCTGCTTTATGCTTCTCACCTCGTCACCAAGAAAAAGAATTTGTTCTGGTGAAAATGGAACAAATTAAATGTTCTGCAGTTGCAAGTAAATCTGATAAATGCAACATTATACAAATTAACTGAATTTAATTCCGTTTTGAAGGAAAAGCTATGATAGCTGTGCCGATTATTTTATGTTTTATTTTATTTGTGAACTTGACGAAGCTAGGGTCGTCTGGAAAGAGGAACCTCCATTGAGGAAACACCTCCATCAGATTGTCTGTAGGCAGGTCTGCAGAAAATTAATTAATTTTCTTAATTAATGACTATTTACATGGGAGGGCCCACTATGGGTGGTGCTATTCCTGGGCAGGTCGTCTTGAGTTGTATAAGAAAACATCTGTGCAAGCCATGGGGAATAAGTCAGTAAGCAACATTCCTCTCTGTTTTAGTTCCTGCCTTGAATTCCTGCCCCAACTTCCCTCAGTGATGGACTATGATTTCAACAGTAAGCCAAATAAGCCCTTTCACCTTTAAGTTACTTTTACTCATGGTCTTAATCACTGTAATAAAAATCAATGACTTAGAAGAAAGCCCAGTAGAAAGATCATCCTAACATTTTCAAGCATTCTACCTGTAGGTAATATTGGCCTTCCACTGTGTGCAGTCCATCTGAGGCACCCAGGACATAGGCCTCATCCATTCGATTCTCTGACATCTTGTAAGTCAGGTGACAACACAGGTCCTTTTGGCAAACTGTAATTTCCAGTGCTTCCAGAAAGCTTGGTGAAGTTGAATTCATCAAAATAAATCATCCCTGGGAAGTTTGCCTGCTCTGATGAGGATGGCTTGATACTTCTGGCGTAAGCACTCCAGTCAACCTTTGCAGAGGCGGTGGGTTGATGGGGCCAAGACTTCAATTCTGATAAGAGCAGCTGGCCGCTGTCTGTTTCCATGTCATAGTGGTACACACCGACAGATTCTGGACTGTAGATCCCACTCCCTATGGCCAACATTTAAAAAAAAAAAGCAAATATTGCTTCTAAACTTTTTATATCATCAAAGAGAAGATTCCCATGGGAAATTAAACATAAAGTTTTTTCAAGATTTTATTTATTATGTATAGAGTCTTCTGCCTGCATGCCAGCAGAGGGCACCAGATCTCATTCAAGGTGGTTGTGAGCCACCATGTGGTTGCCGGGAATTGAACTCAGGACCTCTGAAAGTACAGTCAGTGCTCTTAACTGCTGAGCCATCTCTCCAGCCCCCTAAATGTAAAGTTACTAAAGCATAATGACTTTTTAAAACTTTTATTTAACTTTATTTTATGTGCTTTGGTGTTTTGCCATAGGTGTCAGTTTCCCTGGAACTAGAGTTCCAGACAGTTGCGAGCTGCCATGTGGGTGCTGGGAATTGAACCCAGGCCCTCTGGAAGAGCAGCTGGAGCCATTTCTCCAGCCCCCACAAAGACTTTTTAAAAGATGTTATTGGATTCAGTTCAACCCTGCTTTTTGCATAAGACACTGAAATGATCATTTAAAGGTTTTGCTTTTTAAATCTATTGAAACTTTTCTTGTCTACAGAGCAAGTTCCAGAACAGAATCCACAGCTACACAGAGAAGCCCTGTCTCAAAAAAAAAACAAAAAACAAAAAAACAAAAAACAAACAAAACAACAACAACAACAACAACAAAACCTTTTCTCCTTTAAACCAATTTAACAAGAAAATCAAAAATTTCCTGAAACAGGAAGAATAATTTCTTCGCTCTGGTGACCTAACTCAACCGATTTGGGTTTTAAATTTGTCTTTTGCCATCGTGAAAACCAGTCAAGAGGGAGGCAAGTATTACCCTTAATGAGAATATTACCAAGAGTAAACTCTAAAACCGATTAAGCTCAGTTATTTTGTCATCACAAGGTTTATTGTAATACAACTAATAGGTGTTGGCTGGAACATCCCTTAGTAACTTTGGTTGTGAGCCTAGCCTTTGGTGGCTGTGAGCAACCTCTCCAGACACCACCACCTTTTTTCTTTTTTTAACACAATTTCAATTTTTCCTCTTGAAGCATTAAGATAATATTTGCTTCCTTCCCTTTACCATAATAAAGCTCCTTAAGCAGAAAATTTTGCTACTTGCCAGGCATGGCAGGGAATGTTTGTAATCCCAGTGCTCTGGAGGTCGAAGCAGAAGTATCATAAATTCTGGGCCTGCCTGGGCTATATAACAAGATCCAGTCTCAAACGAGAACAGTTGATTTCCTGTCCTCAGAAAATCAACATGTAAACAAATTAATTCAATCAAACCTTAAGCAGAAATCCACAGTATTGTTAATTTTATGATAGTGAAGTTAGCCATTAAAGGAAACTGTGGCTTGAAAATCAGTGAGGAGTTCTTCCCCAAGATTGTCATTGTTACTTGACCAATGACTGGCTAGTTACCTGTCATGTGCATTCTGGTGTTGTGGGTGTTTGCAGCAAGCAGGTTGACTCCCATGGCTCTGGCCCACACTGAATGGAATGAGACAGCTGATAGGAGAGGCAGGGTATTGTACCATGCCCTAGGGTAGAGAACACTGTCAACGTGAAAGTCCTTCACAACCACCACAGCTGGGTCGTAAGAAAAAATGTCAAAGCAAGTGAAGATGCCAAACCTCCCAAAAGTCACCAACTCTGAATCTTTGGGGAAAACAAACTGAATCTCTGGAGCAAAAAGATTGTACTGCCAAAGACAAGCAGAGATGGAAGAAATCAGTCAAGGACAAATTTGCCAATAGATATGGTCAATTCCCACAAAATCTCTTCTTCCGTGTATGTTGATGTGCATATGGTCATATGAGGATTTACAAACATCATGCTGATTATACCAATTACCTGTGATTTTCCATGCTGTGGCATTAATCAAAAACACTTCATTTTTAAGCATCAGTGAACAAATGACAGCAAACGGCATCTAAGATGTGATTGTCTTTCAAACTTCGGAATGAAATTCTTTTCATGTTATTTTTACTAATATGAAAGTGTCTATGTGTAAGTACATGCATGTGAGTGTGAGATTCAATGAACCAGAAGAGGGTTTGGGGTCCCCTGGAGCTGGAGTGACAAGCAGTTGTGGGTTACCCAAGGTGGGTACTGGGAATTGAACTAAGGTCCTCTGTAAGAGCAGTATGTGCTCTTGACTGCTGAGCCATCTATCTAGCCCACAGACAGGATGAACTCTTGAGTCTCTTAATTTGAAAACTGTTTCCACTGCATTCTTTAAATATGAGGCACACTCCCTGTGTGAGGTCTAGCATGTGTTAATACAATAAACCTCACCATGTTTACTGTGGCATTTGTATCAATTAAACGAAGTTGACTTAAATTAATTTCTATTTTGGAGTTGCTAAGTCTTGCTAATTACTAAACTATTAGTAATCTTACTTTTTCTCAGCCCGATTGTTGATCCTGAAGTGTAAGTATTATAATGATGATAGTCACGGGGGCGACACTAAAGATCACTGAAGTTTCACAGCTCCTTGTCCCAGTACTTGTGACAGCATCATTATCTTATCAGGTACCTGAGTGTGTCTTTCATTAGTACAGTCTCTCCTGCATCCTGCCTACTTAACTCCAGCTCAGGAGCGGGCCACTTACTTAGCTGGGTCTTCCCTTGGTCTGATGCATGCCTTAGTGCAATCTGGCATCAGCTACCCCACATCCCAGGGTTCCAGAGGCTCTCTTGGTCCTCCACTCACCTCCTTTGTGGTACTGCATCCTACAGAGACCAGTGAATGGTTCAGGACAGGTGTGTCACCTGGCTGGAATAAAGGCGTGAGTAGGCCATGGCAGGGTGTCTAAGTAACAGAAATGTATGTTTCTGTGGACTTTGTTCATACATATGAGGATTTTGTGTTGTGCTGCTGTGGCCATGTGGTGTCTAAGAGGGCAGTTATCCTGAGCAAAAGCTGTTAGTAAGACCGGGGGTCGGGGTGGGGGGATAAGATCTCTGAGAAATGGACCAACTGCTCCTGGAATGGGAGCTACCTTTTCTGTGATAGATTCTTTTCAGCTACACAAACAAAAACATTTCTGTGTTTTTAGAACCAGTTTCTGTTGGAATTTTATTTCATATCAGTGAAAAAGTTATGCTGAAATAAATAGTAACTTAGTATTAAATAATAACAAATTTGTACCCCCAAGCCCTCTGATACGAACTCAAAGATGAGACAGCATTTCTCCTTTCTCAAAGGATATTCAGTATTTGTGAGGCTATTATCACATCTGTTTTGACATTTTGCTATATTCTACTTTATGATTCATTCACACAGAGAATCCTTGACTGGTATATAAGTAAATGAAATTGTCTTTTCAACTAAAAGTGGTAATGATTATGAGATGTTTCTATAACAGTTCCATCTCTGGTATCTAAAAACCAAATATGCATACATATCACAAACAACAGAAACAAGCCAAGCTTAATGAAGGCATGGGTAATTCTTACCTTATGGTATCGGGCTGCTAGCCTGCCCTCAGAATCAAATACCACATTGATGTTGTATTGATAGCAGCCATCCAGAGGACACTGAGGGTCAGTAACATTGCATGGCTTCTTGTCCCCAATATTTGCAACAACATAGATAGAGTTATCCTTGGCAAGACAACTGAGTCTCTCCTGCACTGGTGCATAGCCAAACCTAATTCAACAAAAGTCGCCTCAAGCTGTAACTTCCAAAATATTAAAGCGATACTATATTTTTCCATTTTCTGCAATGCTCAGGTCAACAATCAGCAGCAAAGAATTTAGAACTCGCATGCAGGGGCCATGCAGATGGAGATGGTTCAGTCAGTAAAGCCTTCCGAGTGTGAGGACCAGAATTCAGATCCCAGAACCTGTATAAATGCCAGGCACAGTGCCATGCACCTGTAATCTTAGCAACAGAGAGATGGGAGACAGAGACAGACAGACCCCGGGAAGCTTGGGGGTCACCTGGCCTGCCCTATGTGGCAGGGTTCCAGGTAAATGAGAGACCCTATCTCAAACAGTAATAGACAGTAATGGCATGCCACCTACATTCAGCGTTGTCCTCTGACCTCCAAATGTACACTGTGTGTTCACCTGTGCACAGAGATGGCTCCCACACTCGTTGTACATACATGCACACAAAAGAAAAACAAAAGCTTATGTGCAACACAGTGTGTGTCTGTATGATTACTAGTGTCTTCTGATGTGCCAGGTGGCCCAGCATGAAGGCCTAGAGAAGCCTGAAGGGAAACTATTACTCTGTCTTGGAGTGGGAAGAGAAGCTATGCAAGGACTTGAAATTTAGCAAACTCCTCTGAGATGGGCCTCATCGATCTAGCATATTATAAATGTGTGGCTGTAAACCGTGGCCAAGAACAAAGTACCAAGTGGCAGAAAACAGTTGGTCCTGTGCAGGGATGTCCTCTTCCATGAGGAGCAAATGAGGCATTGTGAAGTGGGAACATAAGCAAACAAACAGAACATGGGCCTGGCTCAATTTTCTCATCCAACAAGTGATATTCGGCTTCCTTTCTCTCTTAGAAAGTTCTTGTGGAGAAACGTGCATGTCATGAAATAGTCTTTATATTTATCCCAGAAATAGAAAGGGAATGTGGTGAGGTGGCATATGGCTTCAAATATTTGAGTGTCTCTCGTGTGGGATATATGCTGTGAATAAAAGTGTATTCAACAAGACAGATCGGAAGCCAAAGTCATAAGGAGGAGGATGTCACTGACTACCGTTCATGAATAAATATGTTTTTAGTCATTATAATTTTCAGTATAATGCAGTCAAGTGGCAAGTCTATTAAGTTACCATGGCTTAATGCAATTGGTTATGTGGTGTGCATCAGTGCATTTGTTCATGTGTGTGAGTGTAGGTGAACCTGTGGGTGTGGGTGCACATATGTCCATGTGTGGAATCAGAGGACCAGCCTGGGTGTCATTCTTCAGTCACTTTCCCGCTCCCTGCCCCTTCTCACACATTGTCTCTCATTGGCCCAGGACCTCACCAATATGAAGGCTAGACTGACTGGCCAGCGAACTCTAGAGATTTGAATGATTCTGCTTCCCAACTTGCCATTGTCAAGATTTTAAGTGTGTGTTACTATTCCCAGTTATTTAAATGGGTCCTGAGGATCAAACTTGGGCCTTCACACTTTCAAGGCAAGCACTTTATAGACTGAGCCCTCTTCCTAGGCTGCAAATGGCTTTCTTTAATTCTACACAACCTAATTACTAATTATGCAGCCTTAACTCTCCCTTTCTTAGAATACTTAATATGCAAATGGTGACACCGACTGTCATTAAGATTTAATATGCACAGCACACCAGATACAGCTCTTGGAATTCTGTAAAGGCACAGAGAATAACTAATACCTCTTATGGATTTCTGTAAAAATCCAGGTGGGTGCCCAAGGTTGATGTTATATATCTTCCCTGATCATTCTCATTTAATTTATCAAGACATAATGTTGAGTAAACACGGTTTGCCAAATCCAGCTAGTGTAACTAGCTAAGTTTTCCTGGGAATCCCCCATCTCTGCCTCCCAAGTATTGGACTAGGGGTGGCCCTCGTGCCTGCCTGGATTTTATATAGGTCTGGGGATCTGAACTCCAGTTTTCACACTTAATTGGCAAGTGCTTATCCACTGAGCTATCTCCCCAATAGTTTCATTTTGTTGTTGTTGTTTTCTTTGTTTTAAGTAGAGTTTTGCTATGTAGCCCAGGATGCCTTTGAAATCATGAAGCAATTCCTCCCACCTAGTTTCCCAAGTGCTGGGATTAAAGTCATGAGTCCCTAAGACCCAGGTTGATTGCTCCCTTTTGTTTCACAAAGCTGACTCTTTGTCGTTAGAATAATTCAGTGTTAAGATTTCCATGAGCCATTTGCCTTTGCAACTTAACAGAATTCAAGTAAGCATAACTACCAGACTACGAGTATCATCTCCTAGAAGAGCTAACTCTAGTGGCATTATCACATGATGTATATTTTAATATAAACCTCTAGAATTACAGTAAGTACTGATTGCTTCCTGTCCTAGGAAAAGCTTTTGACAGGGTGACAATGCGTCACTATTCCATGCTTTCTGCACACACAGGTCATGTAGCCATTTAGAAAACACTTTCCCAAAGGTGGAAGTCTCAGGCTGAGGCTTGATTTAAATAGCAAAGCTTAAGTATGAGAGCATTGGACTTACGTTCCACCTGACATCATGTGGCAAATTCTATTAAATAATAGAATTATTATTTAATAATTATAATTTATAACTATAAATTATAAAATAATTACAATAATATTACATTTAAAAAGCTCCTCCTGGGAGACAATAGATGTGAGTCTGAGGAGGTGTATGCAGATATAAAATTAGCAACTGGAAGCATTTTTCAAATTTCTCCACTTAAAGAAATGACCTGTAAACTATGCTAAAACGCAAATAATTACACTTAAAATAATCTACTTCATCTTTCTTTTAAAATTATATATAATTACACACACACACACACACACACACACACACACACACACATATATATATCAAGGTTGTGCCAAAACCACAATTATTAATAAGGGCTAAAAATCTAAGGACAAGAGTGCAGAGTAGTTTAGAGTCATTTCCTCCCATCATAAAGAAGTCATTGTGATACGGGATGTTAAAGAGGATGCTGCAGGGCAAGGTTTCACACAAACCATTTCATTTGACACCTTTCTCTACTCCATAAGGGAAATAGAGATGCAACATTTCATTGCCCTTGTTTTATAATAATGGAACAGAATACCAAGCAATTGTGCTATGTACCCTGTACCACTCAGCCAGGAGATAGTTAACATGGGGACTCAGAAAGACAGCTTCCTCTTTGAAGCCCCATGGAACTTCCATGAACCTTATTGACGGCTGTGAAATCATAGTGACAGCACAGCTTTAGAAACACAGACTCATTAATCTATTCACTATTCTCATGAGGGAGGCAGGTGTTCCTGGGTCAACCGACAAGCTTGTACTTGAAAACACAGGATCCAGAGACAACATTCTCACTTGGCTGAAGCTCAGTCAAATGCATTTGTTGGAAACAGTGTGTTCACATGCTAGGTTTTAAAGAGAACTGCAGTAACAAATCAAGCATTCTTATCTAAAGTCATTCACCAGATGGGAGACACATTGAGTAGTAAACTATAAAACATTAATGTCCAATGCCACTGACTGTCTAATCATCAGAAAAACAAGTCAAGCTTGGTGTCTTTGCTGTTCTTCCTTATCAGAACCTGTTTGGTGACAGAGTCATTACTCTGGCATGATCTTACCTCTTGGGATCTCTCCAGGGAATCCAGTTCACTTCAGGGTCTGGTATATCCTCCAGGTAAGGGTAAATGGTCTCCCTGGTGAAGATCCAACCATAGATTCCATCTTCTGGGGTCACAATGATATGTGCACCCTGCTCAAAGCAAGTGTGGAAAGAAAAAGTTTCTCATAATTTCTAAATGTCCATGTCCTTGTCTAGGGGCAAATCCATATCTATCCCAGACATGAATACAAGAGATAACTGCTTGGCTGCCAGCTTTATTGCTTTCTCCAAAACATCTATGTTCTTGTGCATCAGGAGCAAAGCCTCTTCCTTTGAAACAGCTGTTTCTGTTTTGTTTGGCAATATAACAGCATGCTCATATACAGCAGCAATAAAAGTGTGCAGTGCACCCACAGCCTGGGCAAAGAGGGCAAAACTCAGTACAAATTTAGGAAAATATAATGGAACCATAGTTAAAATAGAGTAATTATTGAAAAACAGAAGATTCTTCTACCCTATATCAAAGGAAAAATACTCAGACTAAAGCTCCACCTACAGCCAGCTACATTTGTCTCCTTCTGAATATATTATGCAAGACAGCATTGAGAAAAGAGGTTGTGCAAGACTGGCAGGCAGAAGTACATGATTGCATGCATGTGAGTTTGCAGCAACTGTTGACATTGCTCAGGGGCCAACTCGTCTCTAAAAGGGATATTAATGAACCAATCAGATGAGTGCACCCAAAACACACTGGTCAAATTCTTATTTGGTGTATTTTTAAATGAACTATATCTTACTAGGACACCAATATTTCTAGTATTAGAGTCTATATTGGGGTGTTCTAAGAAGACAGTTATCACATCAACAATTTCTTGAGGATGTATACTCATGGCTATAACAGGGACAGAACAATATAAGAAAAGCTCCAGGTTTTTTTACTAGACTTATTTTATTTTACTTGTGAATTTTGCCTCTATGTGCATATGTGTACCATGTCCATGCCTGGAGCCCAGAAAGTTCAGAAGAAGGTGACGCTGCCCTGGTACTGGAATTTCAGGTGGATACTGGAAAACAAACTGAAGTCCTCTGAAGGAACAAGTACTCCTAACTATTAAGCCATTTCTCCATCCCTTCCTTTTTTTTTAATCATCTTAGAATTTCATACAGGCCTCTTTCTCAGCCTTCCACTTCCTCCTCTGTCCTTCCTACACGTTTCCCTCCCAACTTCATATGTGTGCTCTTCCTCCCTCTCTCCCCCTCTCTCTCTCTCTCTCTCTCTCTTTCTCTCCCTCTCTCTCTCTCTCTCTCTCTCTCTCTCTCTCTCTCTCTCTCTCTCTCACACACACACACACACACAATAATAATAACTTCTTAAAATTAAAAACAAGCCGGGCGTTGGTGGCGCACACCTTTAATCCCAGCACTCGGGAGGCAGAGGCAGGCGGATCTCTGTGAGTTCGAGGCCAGCCTGGTCTCCAGAGCGAGTGCCAGGATAGGCTTCCAAAGCTACACAGAGAAACCCTGTCTCAAAAAAAAAAAAAAAGAAAATTAAAAACAAAAACCAAAGAAACTTCATGTTTCCATATTACAGATTATTAGATAATTTAAAAATCATATAGCCTTTTTGTTTGTTTTGGTTAGTTGATCAAAACAGGACCTCATTTTCCAAAGTTTAGCATAGGCTCACGATATTGCCAAGGATGACCTTGAACTCCTGACTGTCCTGCCTCCATTCCCTGAGTGCTGGGACTGCTGGTGTATGCTACCACTCCAGCCACATTTTTGTTATTTGTAACTGTAACATCTTCATAAGTTCCTTAAGGACAAAGGCCAGCTTCCTGTTTAGCTGCTCATGTGAAATTATGTACTACACAAAGCCCTGATTCTTACTTTGTTAACTTTGTACTTTTTACCAGGTTTTAAATTGAATCCCTTCATTTGCATGTGAGTTGATTTAAGGTAGAAAGCTTTTTTTTAAGATTTAAATCTGATTACAGAATTATTAATAGTGGTTATTCCTTTAAGGGTTCTTTCAGATGTTCATTTGATTTCAAGAAATTTACAAATTTTGAAAAGGTGTGTCTTTTTGCCCTGTGGCTTGATTGTATGTTTCAAAGTCCCTTGAGTCTTACAAACCTTCCTCCATGGGTATGTCTTCTCCCAGGGCTCTCATTTCTTTATGTCCAAAAATGATATCCATAAATCCACTCCAGAAGGAATGCCTAAGGATAAATTTCTAAAAAGAAAAAAACTAAATTTTAAATTTCATGTTGAAGTTCTAACTTATTTGGCCCACCCGACTTTCTGGATAAAATCAGAGGAAAAGGTATGGGAATTCCCCTGCATTTTCCCCATCTCTCACGCCAGGAAATGTTTCACTATCCATCTTATTGAAACCAATAGACACTCAAAATAAATATTTTGTTTCCAGCAAGGTCAATAACCCCTTTCACTTCCCATATTAGGAACCAGTACTGCCCGTGGAGATTAATTGAAATGACATTTATATATAATCCCAAGGATAGTTTGGATTATTGTAATTTAAAGTTTGAGTTTTGTACTAAAATAGATATAACTGTTCTTTTAAATATGTAAGGGCTGGAGAGATGGCTCAGAGGTTAAGAGCATTGACTGCTCTCCCAGAGGTCCTGAGTTCAATTCCCAGCAACCACATGATGGCTCACAACCATCCACTATGAGATCTGGTGCCCTTTTCTGGTGTGCAGATATACATGGAAGCAGAATGCAGAATGTTGTATACATAATAAATAAATAAAATCTTAAAAAATATGTTAATTAAGAGCTAGAGACATTGCTCATGGTAGAGAACCCGCTTTGTATACAGGAGGCTATTCGGTTTGATTCCCAACATCATCAAAACTCTGTGTGTGTGTGTGTGTGTGTGTGTGTGTATTTACAAGCCTGTGCACGTTTGAGTGTAAGATGAGTGTCTCTCTGTATGTGAGTGTCTGTGTAAGAAAAATTTTAAAAGGGGAGGAAAACCTCAGAATAAATTTTGACTGGCACTCTCCAAGCCTTCCTTTCTCAGATTCACTGTGAGATCCCGTCTTCATTCCCATGATTCTTTTTTTTTTTCACTTTTTTAATTTAAATGAGAAACAATCTTATTTTACATATCAATCCCAGTTCCCCTCTCCCTCCCATCCTCCCATGACACCCACCAACCTCCCATCCCATCCCCCTGCTGCCTCTCCAGAGAGGGTGAGGCCTTCCCTGGGGGGAAATCATCAAAGTCACATCATTTGGGGCAGGGTCTAGGCCCTCCCCGTTTCTACACTGAAAGAGTATCTCTCTATGTGGAATGGGCTCCCAAAGTCCATTAGTACTCTAGGGATAAATACTGTTCCACTACCAGAGGCCCCATAGACTGCCCAGACCTCCAAACTGTCACCCACGTCAGGGAGCCCGGTTCAGTCCTTTGCTGGTTTCCCAGCTGTCAGTCTGGGGTCCATGAGCTCCCCCTTGTTCAGATCAGCTGCTTCTGTGGGTTTCCCCAGCCTTGTCTTGACCCCTTTGCTCATCACTCCTCCCTCTCTGCAGCTGGATTTTAGTTCACTGTTTAGCTGTGGGTCTCTGCTTTTGCTAGACAAAGGCTTTAGGATGGCATATAAGGTAGTCATCCATCTCATTATCAGGGGAGGGTTTTTGAGGCAACCTCTCAACTATTGCTTATAATCTTAGTTGGGGTCATCCTTGTAGATCTCTGGACCTTTCCCTAGTGCCAGATTTCTCTTTAAACCTATAATGGTCCCTTCTATTATGGTACCTCTTTTCTTACTTTCTTCTATTCTTCCCTCTACTCAATCTTCCTGCTCCCTCATGTCCTCCTCTCCCCTCCTCTTCTCCCCTTCTCATTCTCTTAGCTCCCTCTCCCCTCCCCCCACGTTCCCAATTAGCTCAGGAGATCTTGTCCCTTTCCCCTTCTCCAGGGGACCATGTGTGTCTCTCTTAGGGTCCTCCTTGTTTCCTAGCTTCTCTGGTGGGGTGGATTGTAGGTTGTTACTCCTTTGCTCTATGTCTAAAATCCACATATGAGTGAGTACATACCATGTTTGTCTTTTTGTGACTGGGTTACCTCACTCAGGATGGTTTCTTCTAGTTCCATCCACCCATGATTCTTTTTGCTAATATCTTTTTTGTATATTTTATGCTTTTATTGGCTTACATTAATTACATATATCATACATTGAGCCTCACTGTGACATCCATGTGTTTTGATCATTGCTCACCTCCGTCACCTCCTCTTGCCTCCCTCCCGCTTCCACTGATCCCCTTCATTGTCTCATCTAGTTACTTTCAGCTCATCATTTCCTTTCTCATCTATTGTTTTAATCCTTTCCTGATCTCTTTTTCACATGTGTATAAGCGTGTGCCACAGTGCTTACATGAAGGTCAGAGGACAACTGCATGAAGTCTGTTCTGTTCCCCTACCACATGGCTCCCAGAGATCAAACTTGTGTTGTCAAGCTTGGCACAGGCTCTTTACCCATTCAGACAACTTAGCCAACCAATGTCTTTGTTTTTGGTTGTTTTGTTTTCTGGTTTTTGCTTTACAGAGACATGGGCACCTTCCCAGTGCCTACACCACTGGGAAAGAAAAAAGAAATGTCTCTTTCTCCCCCAGTAACCACTAACTGCCTTTAGATCCTGAAGAAGAGACTCTTGTGAGTCTCAAGTTCTTCCACAGCAGGCTCAATGGGCCCATATAATGCAGATCATCTGCAGGTAATCATATCTTCTGTGACTTCAGGAGTGCAAGTGTGCAGCGGGGTGCACCTTTAACCCCAGCATTCTGGAGACAGAGGCAGGAGGATCTCCCTGAGTTCAAGGCCAGCCTGATCTACACAGAGACTTCCAGGACAGGCCCCACATGTACAGAGAAATCCTCTTCTTGAATACACCCCCCAAAAAAGAAAGAAAGGAAGAAAGAAAGGAAGAAAGAAAGAAAGAAAGAAAGAAAGAAAACGGTATGGAAGAAGTGTGATGGTAAAGAAGCATGACCACTTGCTTCTCTCATAAAGGAGAAAATTCTCATTCCAAGAACCTAAACCTAATGGCTCACACTGCTTATGATTTCAGTTTGTGGAGCTCTGATGCCTTCTTTTGGTTTCCATGGGCATCTGCACACAGGTGGCATACACACACACACACACACACACACACACACACACACACACACGGTTAAAAATAAAGCAAATCCATTTTTTAAAGTTATTTGTGAAACTAGAAGATTTAAAATAGATATGTATAAGCACATACATAAAAGTATATAGAGAAGAAAACAGACAAGCAAGCACTCAGCAGGTACAGAAGAAGAGTTTGATTCTCTTCTTGGAGTTGTACATCAGAGACAGTGTAAAAGCAGAAACCTGGGCATCAAAGTCTTATTATAAAGGAGTGTGGAGGTCTATGTAATGTGGTTCTCAGTAGTTGGGCTACAGCTAGCCCTATGCTGGAGCTAGGCCCACAAGAAGAGATTGTTAAATTTCTAGACACATTGAGAGATGATTGTTAATCCATGAGCCATTAGTCAGGTTCCCATTACTATAGCAAAACACCTGATATAACTCCTAGAAAGAGAAAAAATATATGCTAGCTCACAATTTTGAAGTTCAAGCCAAGACTGGGGAGATGGACCGTTGATTTAGGTTTGTGAAGAAAGCATGCACCATGACAAGAGTATACAATGGGACAAAAATAGGGAGCAAAGAGGAAGAAGAGTACAGGGCCCCACAATCCTATACAAAGGCTGCCCCTGGTAACCTGAGTTCCTCCCAATAGACCTCACCTGCTAGAGGTTACATAGCCTCCCAATAGCAACTGACTGGGGGCCAGTTTTAACACACAGACCTTGTCCAAACCATAGCAACAGTGTTCTTGAAACTGATTCTGCGGGGATATTTACATGATGAACCTCCAGGCTTCTTCCTTTTCTTCATAAATTGTAAGCTGCTAAAATTTGCAGCCCACCATTGGCTACTGCTCAAGTTTAATGTATTAAAAAAAAAATTAGCCATACAGTGAGAAGGTGAGAATCCAACTGTTAAAGCCACAAAGGACCAGACCTATTCTTTGCATGGAAGCTCTGTGTATGAAGTAATTGAACAAAAACAGAGGAAAACAGGGACAGATGATAAATCAAACAGGAATAAAGAAAAAACTACATCTGTGTTGGAAAGAAACTCTCCAGACGGGGAAGATGCTTCCTAATTGAAAGAAGAAAATAATTGAGTATCCTAAATGATGACATGCCTCCCTGTTTAAAACATGGCTTCGTGACCAGTGTCATACTTGATTCCAGCCAAATCTGCAAGGAAGGCCTTCTCTTTGTAAGCATGGAATTCGGAGCCAAGAGATGTTTCAAAAGTTACATAGCTAGTTACTTGATGAAATCTGCCAACAGTTTGGTGAACATGATTTTTTTCAACATCTGTGGTCACATTTAGTGACACTCTAACCTCTTATTATAAAATCAGTGAGTCGGGGGCTGGAGAGATGGCTCAGAGGTTAAGAGCACCGACTGCTCTTCCAGAGGTCCTGAGTTAAATTCCCAGCAACCACATGGTAGCTCACAACCATCCGTAATGAGATCTGGTGCCCTCTGATGTGCAGATATATATAGAAGCAGAATGTTGTATACATAATAAATAAATAAAATCTTTAAAAAAATAAAAAAATAAAACCAGTGATTCAGGAAGAAGATACGCAATGCACAACAAATGTTCTTGGATTTCAGTCACCTTAATGCTCTAAGGTGACTGGTAAATGTTTGCAGAGGGAGTCTCCATCACTCACTGGGGGATTCTAAAGTCATTGTGAGGAAGACTGAAATAAAATATCTGTAATCTAAAATATTATGATCTGCCACTTTAGAAATAATTTGTGTCCTAAAGGGACATGGGCTGCGGGCCACTGAAGAAAGAACTAAAGATTAATCACAACTCTATCTTTTTTTAAAATAGAAAATAGCTGAGTGTGTCTATTAGAATCAGAAGATACTTCACCCAATCTGACTGTGGGCTTGTGAGTAAAATCAAGTTACCAGCCAGTTCCCGGGAGGGATCCCCTGGCCTGGCGGGTAGGAAAAGGGGAACTATGACATTTGGAACTGGGGTCTGACTCTTGACAGATTTTAAAAGAGGCAGCGATGTAGTCTTCAATAACGGTAAGTCCTCAGGAGTGGGCTGGAGGTGAGACTTAACAAAAGCAGACAGACCTGACGATTAGAATGGAGAAGCTGGTGTAGATAGGACAGAATGAGTGTCGGGGGTGCCTATGAGGATGCAGGCTGTAGTGTGTGGATTCCCTGTGTGGGTGAGGTGAGTCCATGCCTCAGAGGGCTGCAGCTCCAGCCACCTCCTCAGCCTGGTTGTTTCCCCTAGAGATAATGGAGCTGTCAGTCTGAAGAGACCAGGAGTGAAAAATCCCTATAGCTTTTGGCAGGTGGGAAGCCTTTAGCATGGCCATAATTTGATCTGAGTTAGCTACTGATTCTCCCTTTCGAGCAAGTAGCCTGCTCTCTTTCCAGAACGCAGCACAGGACAGGAGGGTGTGAAAGGTGTATTTGGAGTCTGTGTAAACATTTTAGAGATTGTCCCTGTGCTAACTGGAAGGCTATTAGTTCAGCCTGCTGCTTAGCAACATGGGCAGAGAGTGCCTGTGCTTCAGTCACCCCGGTATCTGACATGACACTATGGCACAGGTCCTCTCAGGAGGAAAGGAGCCGCCATCAGTGCACCGGGTATCGGTGGCCTGAGGTAGTGTGCCCTCTTGCATGTGTGAAGGATGGGGCAGGAAGTAGTTCCTCTAGGTTTCAGTGCAGGAATGAGATGGGGAACAGTCAGTATTAGGTTGAGGAAGAAGGTTTGAGACATTGATGGGTGGGCAAGGTTGAAAAGTAAGTGTGGCATCTTCCACTAGTGCCACTTGGAGAGAAAGAACTCTGGAAGGAGGTAGAGTTTGCAAGCCTTTGTGAGTTAAGAGATGGCACAGGCTGTGGTGGAAGAAGATAGTGGTGTGTGACCCAGGGGTTAGTTTCTTTGATTCAAGAGCTCATTAGCTGCTAAAGCACATATGCAGGATGCCCATCCCTGGGTAAGATCGAGTTTTTTGTTTTGTTTTTTGAAAGATATGCTACAGGTGCAAAAGAAGGTTCTAGCTGATGGCCTAGGACTCCAAGGGCATATTCCTCTTTTTCTGTTACATAGAGGGAGAAGGGAGATGAAGGGTTGGGGCCCGGAAAAAAGCTCATGGAGCTTCTGAAAGGGCTTAGAAACAAGGTTAAGTAGAGCTCCTGTGGAGAGCCAAGAGCTGCTTCCTATAAGAGGCAAGCAAAGACAAAGTAAGAGGTGACTCAGGAGCACAAGAAACTATTCCTAGAAACTATTAAAAAAAGAAAAAAAAAAACTCTTTAGTAGAAGGGACTGCATTAGTTTTTTTTTTCTGTCTAAAGTAATGGGCTTGTGGATTGGGGTAATTGTTAGACCCAAGAAGGTGACCTGAGGAGTGGATAGTTGGACCTTGGAAGGTGAGACTCTGTAGCCCCAGCTGCATATGAGTCCAGTAGGGGAATGATTGGAAAACAAAATTACTAAAAATACATTCAGTTGAGAGATGCCACATAGGCATTTTGTCATTTTTTTGTTCTACCTGAGCTAATTCTCTTTTCATCTCAGCTGTTCACTGTCTTGGACTGTTGAAATCTGAGTCATCTTGCAAAATTTGAAACAAATTACACAGTTCTTGGGTAGACAAGCCAATTGTAGGCTGCAACCAGTTAATATCGCCCAAAAATTTTTGAAATTCATTAACAGTATGCAATTGATCTATCCTAATCTGTACCTTTTATGGTACAGAATTCTCTGTTTATTCAATTTAAGTACTAAAAAATTAAGAGAATCTCCTCTTTGTGTTTCTTCAGGAGAAATTAGTAATCCCCAACAGAGTAAAATTTTCTGTACCACATTAAATATTTTTTCTAAGGTATCTGTATCAGAAGCCAATAAAAAATCATCCATATAGTGATATATAACAGACTGAGCAGATTTATGTACCACTTCCAGTGCTTGATTCACAAAATATCGACATGAAGTTGTGCTATTTAGCATTTCTTGGGTAGGACATTCCAATGATATCTCCTTATTGGTTGAACATTATTATAAGTAGGAATTGTAAAAGCACAATTTTCTTCATCCTGTTCTGGTAAAGGAATAGTAAAGAAGCAATCTTATAAATCAACAACTATAATAGGCCAATCTTTAGGTAATAAAGAAGGTAATGAAATTCCAGGCTGTAAAGATCCCATAGGTGAATTGTGTTATTTATCACTCTTAGGTCAGTTAACATACTTCATTTTACAGATTTCTTTTTTTATTACAAGCACAGGAGAATTCCAAGGACTAGTAGTTTTTTCCATGTACTTAGCATCTAACTGTTCCTGTACTATATGTGTGTATGTATATATTTGTCATTGTTCTACCCATACAGAATTTAATATTCCTTCTTGTCCTTCAGGTCCTATACTTTCAATCCATTTTATATTTTGCTCCATCTGAAATAAGGTTCCAATATCTAGAAACTGAGTGGAGACCTCTTGTAAAGGCCAATTGGGAATTAAGATTTTTGAGAAATCGTAGTGTTGTGCCCAAATTCAGAACCCCAAAATCACCGAGAGACCCGATTCGATGCAAAAGCAAAGAGTCTTTAATTTTACGAGTTAACTCGGTTCCCTCGTACATCTGACACAGAGGGTGAATGAAGCAGATGGGAACCAGGAAGGACCTCAAGCAGCAGTGGGGCAGGGAATATATTGGGATAGAGCAAGGGGAGTGTTTGGGGTCCACAACAGTCTCAGGATTGGTGCTCTTCCAGGCTTGGGTAACTTGTCCTCGGTTGACTGGTCAGCTGCAGCAAGGTTCCTATGCCTATAGGCCCTCTCCCAGTGGTTGCTATGCTCTGCATTCCAGAGCCTGCCAGCTAACTTCTGATTGGTTCCTTGTCACATGGAGGGTATCTAGCTTCCTAGTGACCAGAAGGTCAGGAGCTCAGCACTTGTTGCTGAGTCAGGGGCCAACATCTTGCTGGGTCTTTTCTGCTGCCTATCTTGGCTGCCAAAGCAGGGGGCTGAGTGAGGGTCTGGTTCCTGCAGTAGATATATCAGCTTTAGTATCTAGTAGTTCTGAAATCTCAAATGGCATTTAGTTGTAATTTTAGCTTTGGCCTCTCATCATTAATAACAGTTTGCCAGCCAGGCAGTGGTGGTGCACACCTCTAATCCCAGCACTTGGGAGGCAGAGATGAGCATATCTCAAGGCCAATCTAGTCTACAGGGAAGTTCTAGGACAGCCAGGGCTACACAGAAAAACCCTGTTTAAAAAAAAAAAAAAAAAAAAAAGTTTGCCAAAACATGTTTTCTAGTATTTTCAAAACCTATAATTGGAGTTGTTTTACCATTAAAATGTGGGAGCAACAATTAAGCAATTCTCTCACCAGTTTCTATCTGCATAACTTTTTTTACATAAGCCACTTATAAAAGCGTTAAAACAATCTCTATAGGATTTTAAGAGGTAACTTTAGGCAATAGGCATGGGGCATTTTTATAAAATCTTAAAAGGATGCTCCTTTTTTTAAATTTTTATTTATTTATTATGTATACAACATTCTGCTTCCATGTATATCTGCACACCAGAATAGGGCAGCAGATCTCATAACAGATGGTTGTGAGCCACCATGTGGTTGCTGGGAATTTAACTCAGGACCTCTGGAAGAGCAGTCGGTGCTCTTAACCTCTGAGCCATCTCTCCAGCCCGATGCTCCTTTTTTTTATAGATCCCAAGTAACACATTAGTGCAACTTGCCAATTTTTAACAGTTCAGGTCAAACAATTTACTTGTATTTCATTTAGTGGAAGACAATTCCATAGGCTCCTTATCAGTAAAAGCTTATTTTTTATGAGCTTTTACCTTAATAGCCACATTATCTAATGAACTAACAATCCATTTTGTTTCAGGTGTTATATTTTTATAGAATTTAACCAAGAATTTCTAGAAAGCACCTTAAGATTAGAGCCAAATTTTTCAGTAATGATAAACAGACAAAAGCATACCCAATAATATAGGTTAAGATCATGAACTTTGCTCTTTTAGTTCATTTACTATGGAAATTAAACATTCATTTAACCATTAACTAGACAGTCAAAATAAGAGAACATCTCCCATAAAATGAATGACTAACATAGCTGGAAATTTAAGCAGCATTGACTTAGTACTTTATGTCCTGATGTAATAGTTCTTTACTAGAGGCGGGGCTTGTTTAAACTTCCTCTTTCTCCCATGAAGGGACCATTGATAATGAGTATTCCCACCATTAGGGGGGAAAAAATTACCCACTAAGGGACCTTTAATATTTGGGTTATTTTTGCTCTGAGGGAAAACCAAAAACCATTCAAATCAAGATAAGCAAACAGACAATAAAATCCTAAGCTCTGAGCTAACTGTGTTTGCTCAGGCTGCAGCAGGGAGGCCCTACCTGTTGATTCTTTGTGGGCTGCTCAGTGCTGGGTGGCTGATTAGTGAGAGAGCCACCAGGCAGAAAGAGCTAAGAATTTTAACTATCCTCAGTTTCTTTAGCTTTTGTTATCATCCAGGCAAACCTGCCCCTGCCCCTGGGGGACCTGGCAGTCACCCCCTGTCTCTGTACATAGGCACAAAAGATCTCTTTAAGAGACAAGTTTGTTGGCACACGCCTTTAATCCCAGTACTCGAGAGGCAGAGGCAGGCGGGATCTCTGTGAGTTCGAGACCAGCCCGGTCTCCAGAGCGAGTGCCAGGATAGGCGCCAAAGCTACACAGAGAAACCCTGTCTCGAAAAACAAAATCAAAAACAAGAGACAAGTTCTGCCTACTTTCGCTCTCTTTCTGTTCTCTCTCTCTCTCTCTCTCTCTCTCTCTCTCTCTCTCTCTCTCTCTCTCTCTCTCTCTCTCTCTCTCTCCACCTTCGCCCAATAAGCCTCTTCCCCAAGTTTCCTGTTTCCTCCCCAGGAAAGGGGAGTCTACAGAGTGAGTTCCAGGACAGGCTCCAAAGCTACACAGAGAACCCTGTTTCAAAACACACACAAAAAACAAACAAACAAACAAAAATCCCCATCACCCTGCCAATCCTGGAGTCCTCTTACTGTGAGAGTGAACTTTCCTCCAGTCCCTAAGCTGTCCAGAATCCTCTATCCTTCCTCATGTCCCACGCTGGCTCACCAATACGTGGAATACCTGGAGTGTGGGTGTTCACACTGGTCCCTGGGAAGAAGTTCAGAGGCACTGCAAGCGGACTTTAGGCTTTCCAGGGTTCTTTACCTCCTTCAGGCGGTGCTTCTACTGAGAAATGGGCCAGCCACAGATCGTCTCTGGGACTGCCCATGCCGGAGAAACATACTGTGATTCCTTCTGGAAACAGCCCCAGCTAGTGACAACCTATGAACGAGTGACCAAAGAACAATTTTGGGAGACCCTATTGATCTTATTTTAACACTGGTCATACAAGGGACTTGGAATGGCGCTCCCCCAGAGGGACAAGGAACAAAGGCTATAATGGGGCCTTTGCAGGGGCTGGGAAGGGGTTTGGGGTGGGTGGAAGAATCCAGGAAAAATGATATGGGGTCTGATGATAGAGAAGTCTTTCATGTGTTAAAGCCACATCTCAAAACACTGGCTGAGGTAAATGCCAGCCATGAGCTCTTTAACCTAGGTCAGGGGCACTGGATATGCTTACATGCAAGCTGGGTTACTTATACTCAAGTAGGAATGACGAACATGTTTAACTGAGCCACCTGATTAGATCATAGACAAAGCCCAATGTATGAAAAATGAAAAGGCTGGGCCTGGGCCAAACTAAAAATAGTTACTGTTAGAAGAGTAGTGGCTCCTAATGGTACATCCCATCCCTTGCCCGCCCAAGGATATTTACACCTGCTACCCAGGAGTCAGTTGCAGTCTAGTATTTTTGGTCCCTGACTTGGATGTGCTCCTAGGAAGTGAAGTCCAGTGATACAATCCCTCACATTCAAGAAATAAGAGAACTCTGTAGTTGTCCCGACCCTCGGGACAGCAACCTAGGGCAAGATATCCAGGGAGGGGAATGAGGACAAGAGACTTGGAGAGAATGACCACAAGACAGGATTCTGATCAAGTAGCAAATTTTATTTTTTCCAGGCTAGCTTATATAGTCAGGCTAGTTTATATAGAGTGGGGTAAAGGGGAGGGGAGAAGAGGCCAAGAGCCAGGTGTTAGTTCAAGCAGGCTGTCAGAAAACTATAGAAGGAGGATGTTGGCAGGGTAAAAAGTTCTTGGATGATGGGGTGAGGGAAGGTTACCTAGGTGAGTGGTGGGGCAAGGGAGGGTTGCCTAGGTAAGTGGGCTTGTGGTTGGAACAAAGGATTGACGTCTGGGTCATGTTGTTCCTTCTGGATGCTCATGCTTCTAGAAGCCATTTGTAATCAAAAGACAGTTCTAGCCAGGCTGTGGTGGTGCACGCCTTTAATCTCAGCACTCGGGAGGCAGAGGCAGGTGGATCTCTATGAGTTCGAGGCCAGCCTGGTCTCCAGAGCGAGTGCCAGGATAGGCTCCAAAGCTACACAGGGAAACCCTGTCTTGAAAAAAAAAGACAATTCTATAACCATGCAGCTTGCCAAGATTGGCCTAAAGGTTCATGCCAAGCTGTATGGCTCCCAAAGAACGCCTGTGTTTTTACCAGTCCTGCTGGGAATGGCTCTGACTGGGTCCATGGCTATCCTTGCGACTGGAATAGGCATTCAACAAGTTCAATGCGGCTGGTGGCGCTCTACTCAGACTAAGAAATCTTAACTCTTGTTGAGGAAAGCATAGTCACTCTTTAGAATCAGATAAGTTCACTGACAGCGATGTTCCTTCAACAGCGTGGAGGATCAGATTTGAACATGGCTGAAAAAGCAGGTATATGCATGGTTTTACGTAAGGAGAGACATTTTTATATTATTCAGTCAGGAATATTACCTCCACCCCAAAAGGCACAAAGTTATTAGAAAGGGTTAAAGCTAGAAATCCAAACTCTGGCCAATGGAATAGCCATTCCTCCAGGATAAATCTATCAGCTGCTATGAGGATGAAGAAGAGGGAATGAAACAGAACAAGGTAGAACAGATCAACAATCACACACTGATTTATTGACCCACTTACTGGTTTGCTGAAAGCACTGCTTGTGCTACCTATTTGCCAAGCACGACTCACCTGTCACCTAAAACAGAAGGACCCGGAGAAATAGCTGAAAGAGTATGTCATTGCCTTTTACAACCTGCATCGGTGACCAGTGTGCAAGAGAGCCCTCCAATATGAATGAGGGTGCAAGGGAGCACTCCAACATAAATGAGTACTCAAGAGAGCACTCCAACTCCAATGAGTGTGTCAGAGTGCAAGAGAGATGTCACTGATGGACTAAAGCTCCTGAAAGTCCTTGGTCTCGGGTCCATTTTGCACTCTCATTTTATACCCTAAAAACCACAAAAAGGGATGAACAAGTCAGAGAGATTTTACAGAAATTAACATTAGACAGTAGGCCAGAATGACTCCTCCCCCTTCTGTCAAATTTTATCTGCTCATACAAAAAGAAAGGTGACCAAGGGCTGCTGGTCTGCTTTGTAATGCGTGTCCTCGTCCATCAGAGGGCGGGCCTTGCTCACCCAGCAGCCAGTGGCTGAGCGCTCAGACAAGAACACCAAAGAGGCAAAGCAAACTAGTGATGGTGGTGATGGCAGAACAGAAAACAACAGAAGAGATGCACACAGCTCAGGTCCTAACGTTTAAGAAGAAAAGGCATTGTGGTCATGGGAAAGAATCACCTACACTGCTTTCACTTTTCTTAAAAAACTAAGAGACCCACCTGTATCTTTTCAGCAGTGTCTCGTGTGGCTATTGTATTGAAATACGAACCACCAGGCTAGGCTGGCTTGAGATTCTATTTTGTCATAATTTGTATGCCTTTGGTCATGCTATTGTTAGAAGCTGTTATTGAAGGGGAGGAGGAGTTAGTTGCTGGGGGGAGAGGATTCTTATTCCTCAGGGGTGTAGCCACTAAGAATTTGCCTTTGTAAATAGCCCCACCCCGTCCATGTTCCTACAGGCAACTGATAAATATATGGGACACACAGACATACACAAAGGGACATGGAAGTTAGAATGCAGAACTTGTTGGAAAAGGAGGGATGGGGGAATAAGAAATGATACAGGGAGCTACCTACAGACAACTAAGGAATTTTGGAGAGCAGGAGAAATGATCTCCAGGGTTGAGGCCTCTAATTGATTATCCAATACCAAATGGTCAGCCCTGAAATCATATACTTACAAGTGACACTAAATGGTCTTGGCAGACTGTATCTAATATATTTAGACATTTAATACATATGTATATATTTATATATATGTAACTAACAATTAAAGAAAAAGAGGCCATGAATTTGATTAGGAACAAGAAGTCAGGTACTTGGAAGGAGTCAGAGGGAGGGAAGGGAAATGGAAAAATGATATAGTTATATTTTAATTTTTAAAAGAAATGAGAGGATAAAGGGGAAATATGATCAAAATTATGTATGTGTATGAGTCTGTGAATGTTAATTAATAATCAGTATAAAGAGAGGAAAAGCTGTTTTAGAGACATAGAATTTCCTGGATTATCCCTTTGTCAACCCTACACAGGCTGCCATAAGTGGATCTGAGAGGTGGTGAGCAAAAGCTATTGTAAATACTTAAAAGTGGCAATTGAGAGCCTAGAGAGATGGCTCGGATTCAGGGCTCTTGCTGCTCTTGCAAATGACCTGGATTTTGTTCCCTGCACCCATGTTGCAAGGCTCTCAACTACCTGTATGTAACACCAGCTCAAGAGATGCAACAACCTCTTTTAGCCTCCCTGGGCACCCCCTCAGGTGACACTCAAACACACATACAAAAGTAAAAATAAATCTTTTTTTTTTAAAGCTGCAAGTGATTTCTAGTAAGTTCATCTCAAGCACCCTAAAAGCTTGGGCTTTGTTGTTCTTGGTTAATATAAAGACATTTTATTTTCCCTCAACATATATTGCTTCTGAGCTATGATTTATTTCATGAATTGGGACACATGGCGACACTGTCAG
Source organism: Cricetulus griseus (assembly GCF_003668045.3). Taxonomy (NCBI): domain Eukaryota; kingdom Metazoa; phylum Chordata; class Mammalia; order Rodentia; family Cricetidae; genus Cricetulus; species Cricetulus griseus. Next base: position 243,101,132 of record NC_048595.1, on the reverse strand, counting down.
TTAAGATGATTTTTTATGGGCCTAGCCTTTGAATCACTCCCTTTGTAAGCACATAAAGGTACCTCCCTCTTCTTAGCTGATGGTATTTAGTAAAACTTGGCTGGTTGTGTTGGAACATGTTCCATGATTTGTTTTGGTTTTTGAGACAGTTTCACTGTGTAGCCCAGGCTATCCTGGAACTCGCGCTCTAGACTAGGCTGCCTCTGCTTCCCGAGTGCTGAGGTTAAGGTGATAACCACCACCACTGGCTTTAATTGGACCCCTTAGGATGCTTTGTTCCATTCCTTCCCCATCTCCCTAGGGGGCAGCCATACATCACACTGTAAAACCAACCTGGGGGTCATCCTTGAATCTGTTTCCCTCCCTTACAGCAGCAATCCTTGTCAGAAGCCAGCCTTGGCGACCCCCCATGCCTAGCTAGCCGCCAGCCAGTCTAGCATCCCACCCCTCAGGTTCCGGGACCTGGCCTGAGAAGCAACTAACACCTATTCCACCCCCACTTCCTTAGGTTAGTGCTTGAGATAAACACAGGAGAGTCTGGATACCTGCCCTGGCCTGAGAGCAATTAACATTCATTCCTCCTCCCACCTCCTCTTTCTCTGCTTCCTCCTTTCTCTTTAAAAACCCCTTGTAATAATCAATAAAGTCAGACCTTGACAAGACAAAAATCGCTTGGTCTCCTCCTTCTTTCTCGCCCATTATTTTCAGGCTTGATCCATCTCGGACTCACAAATTCCTGGAGCCCCTCGGGCCGGGGCAAATCCTTTCATTTCTACTGCTGAATATATTCTTTTCTCTTGGTCTCTAAGGCCACTCCCATGGGCCAAACTATTATTTCCTCTCAAAGTTTTCCTTCCATCTCCATCCTTGTTTGCCAGCCTCCTCATCCACTGTACACACAGACTCAAAGAACCCGACAAAAAAGGCATCCATTCTAGCAGCCCTCATTGCCAAGCCGGCCCAACCTCCTGCAGACCAGACTCCAGTCAGTGGACCATGTTCTCATCTTCTATGTTGCCAATGGACTGTGGCCATGAGTGTCTCATTCTCACCTCAGATGTCTGCTCAGAGGTATCACATCCATGAAGAGGGCTTGAGCAAATTCATCCTCACATATAATCAAAACCAGGCAGTTGTTCTGCAATGCCATGGTTTGTTTTTTTATTGAGCGTTACTACAAGATATAAATATCTTGTATTTATATACTTGATATATATGTACTGTTTTCGCTTTCCACTGGTGTGTACAGCAATAAAGGCATAGATTATGTCCTTGGCATTTCTCTATGCAGGATTGAGCCTGAGAAGAATTCAAAAGGTATTTCAGGGATTAGTGATAGAATCCAGCACAACCAAGGTCCTGGGTTCAATACTTAGTACCCTGTGGGATGACACATGCATATCAGTCCCAGCACTTGGGATGTTACAGGCAGGCAAATCAGGAGTTCAAAGTTGTCCTTAGCTACCGTGGTTTCCAGGCCAACCTGGGATACTTTCAACCTTGCTTAAAAAGAGTGTTTTGAATGAAAACAATGAGTAGATAGACAAAACTCATTTATTCTATTAGAAAAGAAATGTAACTGCTAAAGTAAGAAAATGAATCTGGAGGTACAAAGTTGACATTCTCATTTCAAGTACAGCTAGGATTTTACATGAAGTTCGAGGGAGTATCCCTCCATTGTGCACCACACCCTCATAGCTGGTGTGTGTGCGTGTGTGTGTGTGTGTGTGTGTGTGTGTGTGTGTGTGTGTGTGTGTGTGTGTGTGCTCGCGCACTGCCCTGCCTAGTGATGGGACACATCTTCCATCTTCCAACAGTACAAAAAGTAGTAAACACAATAAAGCAATATAAACTGTGGGACTAAAACAAAGAGATGCTGAGATTGGAAATGAATAATGTTATGCCAAATAATGCTTATGAATAGATCATAACTTTAAATGTCACAAAATGGAAACTACATGTATTTTTTTTTTTTTTGCTCCTTCCCCAGAAACATTTTTAGAAAATGAAGGAAGGCTCTAGAGTTTTTACCTGGCAGGCAGGAATTTTGCCTATTTAATGGGTTTTTAAAAATCTCAGTGCAGAGAAAGCACATCTTTCAAAACTGATTTCATAAAATTATTCATTCTGTTGTATATGTTCAGTGTGTATTAAGTAGTTTCAATTTTTCATGTATTAATTTTAGGTAGTGCATTGGTAGAATTGATGTACTTAGAATGAAAAAGGAACACAAGAAGAAGGAGGCTAAAGAGTCAATAACAGCACCCTCGGGGCGAGGTCGGTTGTTTAGAAACACCAGCTTCTGTTAGTTTTCCCTTTCTCACAGATGCTCCCAACTACACTAAGTGTAGCCTAGTTCAGGGTCATCTAAAATCAGCTTGACACTTCCAGGGTGCAAGTGCAGGAAGCACAGCCCCCTGCATGGCACAAAGAAAGGTCCTCCAGCAGCTGCTATCACAGCTCCAGGCACCTGTGTCTTGATCTGCATCAATCCAGAGTTTGCAAGGCTAGGTTTCATTGGGCAATAGAGCAGTTTGTTCCTCCTCTGTGCCAATGAGGTTCTGAGCTTTAGATCTACAGTGAGGAGAAAAAAAAAATTAACAGTACTGATCATCTTAAGAAAACTAAACATAGACATCTGGGTAAACCATGCCCTTAATCCCAGCACTCAGAGATGGGGGCAGGCAGATCTCCGTGTTCACCCAGCCTGGCCTACAGAGTGCTTTCTAGGAAAGCCAGGACTACACAAAGAACAGATCACAAACTTCATCCCACCACCCACCCAAAAGAACTAAACACTAGGTGCCTACATCTCCACCCCAAGCACCTCCTTGGACCTGCCTGTCAAGCAACAAGTCTTAGGATCCCCAGAAATCTAACAGCAAGAATGGATGGAATATAATATTTCTTTTCTACTCTCATGCTCTATCTTCTTATAAGTGAAAAAGCCCGGAAGTTGGCCATACCTTCTTCTCGTCTTTGAGTGCTCCCAGAGATAAAATAAGCCCATCGCAAGTCCCTTTAACACAATGAAATGCACTGTTAAAGTAAATCCTCCAAGGCAAGTGTCTCCAAAGTGTAAGGAAATGGAAAAAAAAAAAAAAAAAAAACATACAAATCGGATTACTCACACTTATCAGAGCCCATAGGCCTTGCAAAGCTGCTGCCCACTCGAAACCAATCTTCTCATACAGAAATCCACCCAGCATTGGTCCCATGAAAGCACTGACAGTAGAAAGAAGAATGGGTGAGCATCTAACAGTGCAAAATCTGCTTTATGAAGATGTATCACTTTACATCTTCCTTAAAGTAAAACTGGTCTTCCTTAAAGTAAAACAATAAAGGCTAAACAGATGGGAAGATTCCCGGACATCAATAACAATTCTAGACCTGGGTGTGCCCACAGTGTGTAAGGTCCTGACTTTGATCCCCAGATCCAGGGCTGAGATGGGGGCAGAGAAGAAGAGACAGAAAGAATAATGATTGCTAGACAGTTGTAAAGTGGAATTGCGGCTGGTAAGTTGGTGACCTACATAACAATAAAAACAGTAATGTGTCGGGCAGTGGTGGCGCTAGCCTTTGATCCTAGCACTCAGGAGGCAGAGGCAGGTGAATCTCTGTGAGTTTGAGGCCAGCCTGGTCTACAGAGCTAATTCCAGGACAGCCTCCAAAGCAACAGAGAAACCCTGTCTCGAAAAACAAACAAACAAACAAAACCAGTAGTGCATGTTTAAGAGTCTTTCTATTTTGTGGGTAGGGGTATATGCAACAGTACCATAAGAAAGTCAGAGGAAAACCCTATGGAACAGGTTTCCTTTTTCTTTTCTTTTCTTTTCTTTTTTTTTTTTTTTTTTGGTTTTTTGAGACAGGGTTTCTCTGTGTAGCTTCGGAGCCTATCCTGCACTTGCTCTGGAGACCAGGCTGGCCTTGAACTCACAGAGATCCACCTGCCTCTGCCTCCCGAGTGCTGGGACCAAAGGTGTGTGCCACCAACACCCAGCTTTCGTTTTTTTTAAGATTGATTTATTTATTTATTTATTTATTTATTTATTTATTTATTATGTAGTGTTCTGCCTGCATGTATGCCTAGGCCAGAAGAGGGAGCCAGATCTCATTACAGATGGTTGTGAGTCACCTAGTGGTTGCTGGGAATTGAACTCAGGACTTGTGGAAGAGCAGCAGTGTTCTTAACTGCTGAGACATCTCTCCAACCCCCAGGTTCCCTTTTTCTTTCCATCGTTATGTGGGTTCCCAGGATTGAATTCTGGGCTCCAGACTTGTGTGGCAAGTGTTTTACCTGCTCAGCCATCTCACTGGCCCTCTATTCTTTCTATTCTTAATACCTGAATCAGTTCAGTGCATAGTTATTGACTTTGTATGTGTCTATTGCCGCTATACAGTGCATTGCCCGGTCTGGTAGAAAGTACATCAACAGCAAACAGGCAAGCAATTGAATCAATAAAGGAATGCATTTTAAAAGTCTGAGATATGCTTCTGTTAAAGGAATGTTTACTCATTGCTCAAAGCAAGGCTCATGAAGGTGTCTTAGTTTCATACGCAGTCTGATGACATACTAGGTTTTGGAGCCATGGGTTGTGAATTGGAATTCTTGCTATGCCCTCCTTGAGCTTTTGCCTTAGATAATCTCACACACCTTCTCGGTGTTTCAATTCTCCATCTGTAACATGGACAGAATACTTTGCAAATGAATTCACTTACCCAACTGACCACATGGCACTAACAAGACCGGAGATGAGTCCCAGTGTACTTATTCCCTCTTCAAACCCATTTTCACTGCAGGGAAACATGAACATATCCATCATGAAAAGGAAAACGTGTATGGAAAAACTGTTTGACACACACCTCAAGATAAACCACATATAATCTGAAGAAACTAAAACTAAGAGCATTCAATTTGTAAAACAAAAACTAACATGGGGGCTGGAGACGTAGCTCAATGGTGGAGTGTGGGGCTAGCACGGCCAAGGCCTTGGGCTCAAACACAAAACAAGCATCGATGCTACACAAAGAGTATAGGCAGCTGAAGAAAGCTGCGAGTGGGAGAGTGCTCGTCCCTGGGGAGACTGCACCAATTATTTGTTCAGTGACAAAATGGTCAGCCCTGAAAACAGACATGCAAGTGATACTGCACTGACTGAATGGATTATATTTAGGAATATATATGTTTATATAAATCCATATATGCAAGCAACAATAACAAAAAAGAGGGCATGAATTTGGAGAGTGCAGAAAGATACATAGGAGGGTTTCAAGAGAGTAAGGGGAAGGGTGAGACTTAATTATAAGCTCAAAAAATTGGTCAAAACAAATAAATAAAATATGTAAATCAAATTTGAAGGCATTTTCACAAAATAGCTTATTTAGTACATCCGTATACTAACAAGAATCATAAATGACTTGCATTAAATGCTAATTAAGAACATAATTAACTAAGAAATTCTTAGAACGGGATGAAGATAAAAAAGTCTGTTCTAAGAAAACTGAACCAGCTCTTTTTCCTCCGAGCATCATGGAGAAACCCCAGCACAGACCTTAGTGGTCATGAAAATGCCCCATACACAAAGGAGCAATGGCCAAGTGACAGATGGCTGGTCATCCTATGCTCTTGTCTGATTGTCCTCCAAGCCACTGGAGCAACGCTGAAACCTCTTCATTTTGTTCTTGACTTTTAAAGCTATTCACACACACACACACACACACACACACACACACACACACACACACTCTACACACACACTCACCTGAGACACACAACAAGCCAAGAATCTCCCTTTAACCTGTTCTACCTTTTAGCATATTAGTGTCATGTTATTTTCAGTAAAATTTCATTATTGCTTATATGATTGATAATGTCACAATATTTATATGATATGAAATCATGAAGATTTACTATTGGGCAAATATCCAACATCCTACCAGACTGAAAAACTGAGGTGAGACTGATTGCCTGCCCCACCCCGCCCCTACCCCCACCACACCCATCAACATCGTCAAACAACCCAGAAACTTACTATGCACAGCTAAGCATCTCCGGGAAAGTTGGGATGATACTCATTCCAGCAGAGAAGCCATTTACAACTAACACCAGTACCAGGAGCCAGAGCTGACTGCAGAGGCATCGTGGAGGAAATGAAAGCATTAGTATTTTAAGAGACACAAACTTAAAACCAAGGAGGGCAGGATCACAGAGATGTTATCGTCACAGGTAGTTGGCTTGTTTCAATCATATTCCCACCCTGTCCCTTTCCATTCAGTGAGCGCTCATGTTAGCACCTTCCACCTCCGAAGCAACCCCTGCATCCTCTGAAGCCACTTTTGGTCCCACATTTCACATACATGTGTTTAGTCATCTGTAACCAGCTGGCCCTCCCACCATACCAAAATCCTCTCACCGCCAAAGCTGTTGTTCATCTAATCATTTCATCTTGAAATTCAATTAAACAATGGCAAAGAAGGGAACGGACACAGGAAGAGACTAGAAACTGACAGTTATTCTATGTCCTGGCTCCATCTAAGGTCCTGACAGACATTATGCGTTTAATTCTTGTCATGTATGTATTAGCTTTAGTTCCTTTTCAAATGACATTTATTTATTTTGGAGGGGAGGCAGGGCTCTGTGTGTGTGTGTGTGTGTGTGTGTGTGTGTGTGTGTGTGTGTGTGTGTAGATAAGTGGCCAACACCCATAAATCAGCTGTGTAGCGCCTTGAGTTTTAACTTGAGTTTCCAGGCTTGGCAGCAAGTATCTTAGTGTACTGACTGTGTTGCTAGACATAGTTTCTTTTTATAGACAAGATAGCTTAGGCTCTTGGAAGTTAAGTGATTTGTCCGAGTTCTACTACCAGTGACAGAGCCAAAATTCAAACCCAGATCCAAAAGACTCCTAAATCCCCTCTTCCCAAGATGCTGTGTTTTGTCCCAGAGGTATGGGAAAAAGTCCAAGAAGCTCACTTTGTTTCAATAAATAAATTACAGTCAATAAGCCTTAATGAGCAAGTACTGCATGCTAAGGACAACACAGAAACAATAGAAGGCTCGTTTGTCCTCTTGATGAATGAGAAGGAAGAATCAGAAAAAAAAAGAAATTGTATTCTCTTAAGTATGAAGTAAAGGTTGTTAGCAATAAATGCTACTTTGAAAATAATTCCAAACAACAGGTGCATGGAAACACAGAAGACCTGGTGATGTGGAGTAAGCCTGTAATCCTAGCATTTGAGAGGGGGAGTCTGGGAGATCATGCATGCAAAGCTAGCCTCAGATAACAAAACACAACAAACATCTTACAGATAAGACTCAACATTCTTGTCATTTGATAAATATTTCATGTGTTAAGATTTGCTAAACTACTGCCAGCTTCTAGTAAATAAAGCACTTAGTCAAACAGTTCAATATAATCCCAAACCATTGTTTAAATAGCAATGCTTGCAGAACTAAGCCGCTTTTCTTTCTTTCTTTCTTTCTTTCTTTCTTTCTTTCTTTCTTTCTTCCTTCCTTCCTTCCTTTCTTTCTGCTTTTTTGAAACAGGGTGTCTTTGTGTAGCTTTGGAGCCTAGCCTGGCACTCATTCTCAGGCTGGCCTCGAACTCATAGAGATCCGCCTGCTTCTGCCTCCTGAGTGCTGGGATTAAAGGAGTGCTCCTCCAACACCCAGAGAACTAAGCCCCTTTTTAAAAATTAAACAATTACTGGTACTATTTCTCCAACAACATGGAACAGGAAAGTTACCTTTTAATGTGCAAAATGGGGACAGGTCCTAAGAGCAAGTAGCACGCAGCTGTGATTAAGTTTCCAAAAACCAGAAACCATTTCCTTAGATTCTGGTAAAGAGAAAGAGTGCAAAGCTTAAACCAAGGACCCTCCATAATCAAACAATATTTTAAAAAAAAAATCATTAAAGTAACGACATCCACAAGTCCAAATCCAGTAAAGCAAATGAAACTTTACATTTAAGAGAAAATAGGCAGACAATAAACTTAAAAGAAAGGAAGATATTTTGCAAGATGGTGAGATGAGCAAAGTTCCCCTGGGAAACACCGAACTCTTTCTACCAGGCCAACTGACAGTGTCTGCTTTAAACAAGGGGCCTTTAGAATTGTGGAGAAGTAGCTACAGATCTAAACATGAAACAGCAACTCAAATATAATACATACAGGCATCCTATCACTGAGGAGACCAAACAGCGGCGACGAAATGGTATAGGAGAGAGCCAGACCCAGGAAGACCAGTCCCACGTATCCAGCTGGCAAATTGAACTGGAAAAGAAATCCCATGTCAAAGTCTCTCTTTAAAATAAACACACCCCTTTCCCTTCTTCTCCAGCTCTATTAACAGAAGTCTATCAGTAACAGCCAGTATTTGTATTGTTTCGCTGTCCATAGCTGTGACTAAGATACCCGAGAGAAAAATGCAAAGGAGGATAGTTTATTTTGGCTCATGGTTTCAGAGCATCGTGGTGGGGATAGTGTGGGAGAGCAGAGAGCTTTCGTGACAGTGGCCAGGAAGCAGAGAGAGGATGCCTGTGTTTGCTGGCTTTCTCCATTCTTTCCTTTTTTCATCCCAGCCCCAGCATCCAGGATGACCCTGCCCACGGTTAGGGTAGTCCCTGCTTAGGTCAGTGCTGTCTGGAAATTCCCAGAGATACACTTGTCTGATTTCCTAGGCACTTTTCCATCCAATCAAGTTAATAATCAAGATTAGCTTTGATCGAATTCCTCTTAACTTTTTCTTACTTTGTACCAGGAATGGGTAAATACTTTTTTTTCCTAAGAGAAAAAATTTCCAACCACTTATTAGACATCCTAGAAGTTTGATTTTGTAGCAATTTATATTAAACATACAATTTGATTTCTACAAATTGCATTTTTGTATATAGTATTTCACAAATTTTATGTATACCAAGATTCATACACAGAGCTTATTAAATGGTGTTCTTGGATTCTAGCCCTAGGTTTGATTTCTGTGTGTGTGTGTGTGCTGGAGAGGGGTGTGTCACAGTGAAAAGCAAAGTAATATGAATTCAACATTCATGTTTCAGCAGTGGAGACTCTTGGTTCCTTTCTCCTGTTCTGTTGTATAGAACATAGTCATCTGATTATAACAAATAGCTAAAAAGTAAGTGGACTCAGAGGGCATTAGGGAGAGAAGAATATCTCACAACAAAAGACCTCACCAGTGCTGCTACTGCCTCATTCCAGTTCACACAGGAGGATAAACATGTCATAGTTAGGCAACATGGGGGATGCCCTTGCAAACCTGGAATGATGTGAGCAAGGTCTTGGGTAGGAGGAGGCAATGCCCCAGACACTACAGGTAGATTCTTTCTTTCTTCCTGGTGGATCAGACCCCCAGATCACAGAATCGAATTCAAAGCTCAAAGGATGTCACTGAAGGAAGACACAGGGCCTGAGAGTGCAGCTCCCTGTCTACCTCCTTCTCACAGATGAAGGTCTTTCCCTAAAGAAGGAACCCAAGGGCACATAGCTATGACCTGTACAAAGCAGAGCTCCAAAGGCTGCTTACCTTCTCCAAGACAAAGAGAGAGAGGGTTGGATCCAGGAAGCCAAAGCAAGAGCTGAGGGAGATGATGACAAAGGCTATGAGACAGACCTTGGGTAACGTGACAAGTTTCCAGAAGGAGTGTTCACCTGGATCCGACTCTTGGGGTTAAAAATAAAAACAGAAATACATAATAGCAATGAACATCACTTAGTTTTATCTTTTAACTTACTTTGAAGGCAAAGCTAATGAGACAATTTGGTAGTAAAAATAACCTGCACCTCTGAATTGCCTGAAATGAAATATTATCATCTACATTAGCTTCTAACTTCTTCTAACTTTAGAAGCCGTGATTGGTTTTATTTAAAAGACTGAATTTTATCCTGGCATGGCAGTGTCTGCCTGTCATCTCAGCACTTGGGAGGTAAAAGTAGGAGGATCAGGAATTCAAAGTCATCCTTGGCTACACAGTGAGTCTGAGGTCAGCCTGAGTTACATAAAACTCATCTTAAAAAACAAACAGTGGGCTGGAGAGATGGCTCAGCGGTTAAGAGCACTGACTGTTCTTCCAGAGGTCCTGAGTTCAGTTCCCAGCACCACATGGTGGCTCACAACCACCTTGAATGAGATCTGGTGCCCTCTGCTGGCATGCAGGCAGAAGACTGTATACATAATAAATAAATAAAATCTTAAAAACAAATAAACAAAACAGCAAAATCCCAAATTTAAAAACAATCCTCAACTACACTCAACTGGAATCAGGGTGTGTTCGGAGCTTTTTAAGCTACCGTCTGGAAGTAAGGCCATGGGTGGGAGGGACAGTGGAGTGCACAGCTGCAGAAAAAGCACCATCCCAGCTTCACCAAGGACGTGTGTGTGTGTGTGTGTGTGTGTGTGTGTGTGAAGGAGGGATTCCTGGGTGGTGATGGTACAAGGAGGGATTCCAGGTACACGCCTTTAATCCTAGGTGTACAGAGCTAGTTCCAGGACAACCAGGACTGCACAAAGAAACCTGTCTTGAACAACAAAACAAAGCAAAAACAACCAAAAAAGCCAGGCAGTGGAGGCGCACGCCTTTAATCCCAGCACTCGGGAGGCAGAGGCAGGAGGATCTCTGTGATTTCGAGACCAGCCTGGCCTATAAGAGCTAGTTCCAGGACAGGCTCCAAAGCCACAGATAAACCCTGTCTCGAAACCTCCCCCACCCCCCCCCCCCCAAAAAAAACAATCAAAAAGAAAAAAGGGGGGGGACTCACATTTTGCTTTGTAAGTCAAAACCCATTATTTTTCTGGGGGAAAATAAACACGACATTGAGAAACTGAAAGGCGGTGTTACTGAATCCTGTGTGAACTACTTTCATCATTTAAGATCACTTCTCTCATACTTCTTAAGGTTGGTAACCCATGTCCGTGCCTATCTAAAAGCAGGCATGGCTACCTGCAAGCCTCCAGTTATAGTGAATGACTGCTTTATTCTCTCTTTAGTGAATTTCTAACACTGATCTCGGGTCCTGGGAAGACCAAGAAGTGCTCTAAACCACGCAGCCATCATTCTGTACCCTCCTCCCCAAGCCATATTATTTAAGAAAAGATCACTTTGAAAAAGGATGCGGCGACTGTGTGACTCTTAAAATACATTAAGGAGTCTGAGAAATCACTAGGGATTCCACAAAGAGCACAGCTCACACGCTTGGCGCAGAGTCCCGTCAGCCGCATTTTGAGAGCTTAGTTAGAACTAGTTAGTGTGACCCTGTAACCGAGATAACACGGGATGTGAACTTCACTGAGGGTCGGGATCAGCCGTCGCAGACCCGTTTCACCCACAGCGTTTATCACCATTCACAACAATGAATGGTGATAACAATGCAAAGTCCAAAGGTTCAAAGACTGTACGAACTTCTGCTACTTTCGAGAATATTCTCAGGAAGTTTTCAGAATACAGAGATTAAGTCAAGACTATCAGCCTGTTACTCAAAAACATGGCCCTAAATTCGACCCCCGAACTGCGTTATGCATTTCAATTTAGAGAGGGTTGAACAAGCGCCACCTTGTGGCAAAACGAGATTTGCCAGCAGGAAATCAATCACTCAGGTGTGGATTTTGAATTGTATTGGATTTGAATTGAAAGCTACAAAAGATGGGCTGCAGAGACGGCTCAACAATTAACAGCGCTTCTCTTCAAGAGAACCAGAGTTCAGTTTCCAGTACCCACATATGGTGGCTCAGGGTCACCTGTAGCCCCAGCTCCAGGAGATTTAATGCCTCTGACCTCTGTGGCCGTCTGCACGTACATGGACATACTAACAACCCCACACATACCTTAAAGCGATCACAGGATGGTGGTGGTGCACGCCTTTAACCTAAGCACTATAAAGGTGAAGGCAGTCAGATCTCTGAGATCGAGGCAAGCCTCATGTACAGAAAGAGTTCTAGGATAGCCAGGGATACACACACACACACACACACACACACACACACACACACACACACACACACCAAACAAACAAAAAAACCTGTCTTGAAAAACAAAAAAATTAAAAAGCAACTACAAATAATAAAAATTAAAATAAATTTTAATTATAAAAGATTTTAGTTTTAGTCTATTACATTTCTTGTGCATACAAAAAACCATTATCTGTTAACAGTGGTTGAGAACACTGGCTGCTCTTTGCAGAGGATACGGGTTCAGTTCCCAACAGCCGCATGGCAGCTCAGATCCATCTCTAACTCCAATTGGGGGTGGGGTATGATGACCATGGTCGGCACTGGCAGGTGACATACACTTAGGGGCTCCCTGCCTTGTCATGGGGGGGAGGGGTAGTAGCTCACCTCATGAAGAGGTAAAAATGAAAACCCCTGTACAGACTGAATTAATCAACCTAGATCAAACTCCAGGGAGTCTAATAACAGGTGGTTTATTCCCAAAGTACTTAAGCCCAGCATCATTTGGAAAAAAAGGTTCCTGGTGGAATACAATCCCCGGTGCACAGGAAGCATAATTGCATGGAAACTCAACTCAGGGTATGTGCCATTTCTTCCAAGAAGATAGGTTCTAGAGGTACACTGCCTGAACTAGTTTAAGGACCTAAGAGGCTGGCCTGGTCTTGGTCATACAAATAAGCATAGAGGTGATTTGGGCAATTAGCCACCTTCAATCTGGTGTGGGAGCTTGGAGGAGCCTGTGTTTATAAGGGTCATTTAGAGTATTAGCCACCTCTGGCCTGGTTGTAAGAGCTTGATATGGCCTGCCCCAACAAATAAGGGAGATCACCTGGCTGTTAATCACTCCCAATTCTCAGCTTTCTGGAGGGAAGAACAGATTTTTCAGCTTTCCCATTGGAAAGACGATGCTGTATGCTTGAAATTCCTGGTTTCTCTGGAGATCTGTGGGCACAAGGACTTTTTTGCTACATTCCCAACGAGGCACAGCGTATGAAGACATACACACAGGCAAAACACTCATACACATAAAATAAAATAAGTAAGCTTCAAAAATAGTTATGTTTAGATAAAAGTATGAAAAAAAAAACCTTATGAAGAAGAGTACTTCAATGGTTTCAGTGAAAACTGCTGAGTAAAACAGAAAAATCTACAGACTGTTCCAAGGGTACTTGGATGTCCCTGTGTTTCCTCCACACCCTGGTTTGTTCATTCTCTTTGAGAATGAACTCCCTGGTCACCAACACCTGCCTGGAAAGGTGTCAGAGAGAGGGGGGTGTAGCCATCTATGGAAAATGCGGCACACCTGGTGCCCCCTCATACCTTGTCCTGCAAAGGAGGTTTGGGAAAACTAGTCAGGTAAGATCACAGCCATGGCACAGGCTGAGTCAACAAAGGGGATGGAAGAGTGGAGAGTCCACACCATGCGACAACTCTACTTCAACCCAGCAAGAGCTCGAATGGCTTTCAGGAGACAGTGCTTGCTTCATGGATATAAAGACTATATTTTGAGTTTGCCTGCAATACCATCATGCTGCAGGCAGAGACAGGAGGGCCAGCCTGGTGAGTTCTGGAAAAGGGGAGGGGCTAAACAGCAAGACCCTGACTCAGAAAAAAAAAAGTGTTTCAATTTACAAGTAAAAATTATGTATGTCAGTGAATGGCACTGATATTTGTACACCTGTGTGCATGTGTATGTAGTAGAATGAGTAAATCCAAGTAGTTAATAAATGCATTGCACCTTACCTCACATATTTGTCTTTTTTGTTGTTGTTGTTGTGAGAACATTTATTTACTTGTTTTTTGAGACAGGGTTTCTCTGTGGCTTTGGAGGCTGTCCTAAAACTAGCTCTTGTAGACCAGCCTGGTCTTGAACTCACAGAGAACTTCCTGCCTCTGCCTCCCGAGTGCTGGGATTAAAGGCGTGCGCCACCAACGCCCGGCTGAGAGTAGCCAGTATTCTTAACCATTGCGCAATCATGCCAGTTCCTATTGTTAATCTCTTAACTGTGCCTAATTTTAAATTAAACTTTATCATAGGTATGTGTGCATACATGAAAACAAAGTATATAAAGGGCAGGAGGGTTGGTGTTCTCTCTGGTTCCAGGTACAGGTGCCAGATTTGTAGCGTGTGGCCCACAAAGAAGGTGGAACTTCACATGACCATATATATCTTTCTGTCACCATGATGTAAAGCAGACCTCTTCAGGTTCTCAACTTAGGGTTTTAATGAGAGGAGTGACATGCACATGACTGTTAGAGCATAACAGCAGGCAGAAACTGGAGACCAGATCTGAAAAAGGAGCAACAAGGGCTTCTAACACACAAAACCAAACACTGGCCACGGGTGTGGCAGGAACCTGCAGAGAGCATAGAATGCCTAATTCGGCCAACATATCAAAAGAAAATCTGGTACCTTTCCTAGATGTTGTCTGAATTTAGCTTTTCAATAACAAGGCTGAAGAGATGACTTGGTGGTTAAGAGCACTGGCTTCTCTCTCTCTCTCCTCTCTCTCTCTCTCCTCTCTCTCTCTCTTCTCTCTCTCTTCTCTTCTCTCTCTCCTTCTCTCCTCTCTTTCCTTCTCTCTCCCTCTCTCTCTCTCTCTCTCTCTCTCTCCTCTTTCTCTCTCCTCTTTTTTTCTTTCTTCAAGACAGGGTTTCTCTGCATTGCTTTGGTTCCTGTCCTGGAACTCACGCTGTAGACCAGGCTGGCCTGGAACTCACAGAGATCCTCCTAGGCTGGGATTAAAGGCGTGCACCACCAACGCCCGGCCAACTACTTCTTAATTCTCAGTCGAATATCCATATACCAGGACAGTTTAGGATACTAAACCTAGGGTAAAAAAAAACGGTGCCTTACACTCGCAGAGAAGATAAGCACCACCTTGTGGTACAATGTGGTATTGCCCCTCTGGCTCTGTTCTCCCCAGTCGCCCAGCTCTCTTAATAATTCTCTAGCTCTGTTATATACTAATCAACCTAGTAAGTCTACAATGTTGATTAACCCTACTAAAAACGATGCTTACAATGAATGTAACCCTGGTTAGTAAATTTCATCTGGACAAAGGGAACTACGAATGAGCCATAAGTACTCACCTGATGGGGGCAAGGTGTCCTGTGCCCCCGGAACTGATTAACTATTACCAGCGAGTGGCACCCTCGTGACAATATACATGCATTGTCAGAGAGAAGGTTGTTTTGTATGGGGATGGAAGCTTTGAACCCAGATTGACTTCCATCACTGTTGCCAGAGATCTTGCAACTGTTACTGCGTTACTGCTACACCTGCAGGTGGAAGGCCCGCTGGGAAGGAAGAATTGGCCTTGCCCTCCTATATTGAATGTTTTATGACAGAATGACACACTGGCTCACTCTGCACCTGTGTACACAAAGTAGGCCTAGAGTTGGGAGTGGTAGAGGCAGAAGATCTCTGTGAGCTCAAGGCCAGCTTGGGCTACAGAGTGAGTTCCAGGACAGCTAGGGCTGCTGTGGAATATTCCTTTACACTGTGTGAAGACGTGTCACTGTGGTTGGTTTAATAAAAAAGCTGAACAGCCAATAGCTAGGCAGGGTTTTCAGGCACAGGAGATACTGGGAAGAAGAAAGGCAGAGATGCAGACCAAACAGGATGGACAGTACAGAGATGAGATAATAAAGCATGAGACAAAAAAGTAAATTAATAGAAATGGGTTCATTTAAACTATAAGAGCTAGTTAGAAACAAGCCTGAGCTATCAGCCAAGCTTTCATAATTAATAATAAGTCTCTGTGTCGTTTTTTTTTTGTGAGCTGGAGGACCAAAGAAGAGTCTGTATACACAGGGCTATGTAGAGAGACCTCATTAAAAATAAACAAATAAGTAAATAATGAAAACAAAGCTGGCCTAGAACTTGTGGGAATCTTTCCCTTGCTTTTACAGCCTTGTAGACAAACTGTGTTGCCCACAGAAATTTCTGGTGAAAATTTAGTGCAGCCCAATGATAATGGCCTGTGAGCAGAAATTACGTGCTTATTTCTCCTAAAATCTGGAAATTTTGTGATATGCCTTCTTATTTTATTTATTTAAGAGAGGGTCTCAAGCATCCCAGGCTGGCCTTGAACTCACGACATAGCTGAGGATACTTTAAAGCAGAACACACTGTGCTCTGCTTCTGTGGGGCTAGAACCTAGGTTTTGATGAATCTAGAAAAACACTCTACTAACTGAACTATGTTCCTAGTCCTTTGTAAGGAAAAACTATCATGAACTAATTACCCATATATCAGGAAACAGAAGCAGTTTTTGAGGGTGCTACAAAGAGGTGTTACACAAAATGTATGGTAAATGTATCCTTTACAAAGACATAAAAGTAACATCAAGATTCTAAAATGAATATTAGGTTTGAACTTACCATAACTAGGCAAAATCCATAGGTTGAGTGGTATCATCAGCAGAACTATGCACCCCAGGAGAATAAAAGGCACCTCATAGCCGAAGGATTGATACAAAAAGCCACCTAAAGGGGGACCTGCTATCAGGCCCAGTCCAGAAAAAACCTCAAGGCTGCCCTAAAAATTAAAAAAAAAAAAAGATAATTTAGTTAATGGACTATAGTTGAAGAATTATGAATGTCAGGCACAATGGCTGTATTTACACACAAACACATACACACACACACAAAACACACACACACACACACACACACACAAACATACACACACACATACACATGCACAGAACAATAAATAAAGAGGAGAGCAGGGTGGAAATTATGTAAATATTACACTCGTATGAAATTCTCAAAAACCTAAATAAAAAAGGAATTATGAGAGGACTATTTGAAAAAAAAGTTTTTTTTTCACGATTTACACACACACACACACACACACACACACACACACACACACACACTCACACACACTCGTTTATATATTGACCTGGTGGCCCTGTTTGCAATGTCAAGCTAAGTGTGGTGACAGACACCCGGTTCAATCCCAGCAACCAGGAGAAAGAGATTCAGACAACAAGACCAGGAGTTCAAGGTCAACTTTTGAGAGTTCTAGTCAGCTTGAGCTGTGTGAATCGCTGTTCTAAACAAACAAACAAACAAAAAGATGCAAATGATTTTACTGCTCACTGACAATTATGAAGTACATTACATCCATATAGTGGAATTGTACACAGCCCGTAAGGAAAGAATAAGAAAGATTTTTTATAAGTAGATAGAGAAGACCTTAAGACCTTGAGTGTGAACTTGTCAGTATAATCAGCAAGTTGTTAAGTGGTGTGAAGAGTATGCCAACATATGTGTGAAGAAAAGAAGGGGGTATCATGTTGCCACTCCATATGCATATGTATGTGTGTGTACACATAGACACGTAACCTTGGGAAGACGCCTGAGATACTGACTGCTCTCTTGGAGCAGCTAGGGTACCGGATGCCTGAACAGCAGATGTGATATGAAGTCAGAACAGCAATGGTAAATGCGAAACATTTACTATATTCTATTTCCCACTTTATAACTTCTGAATTTTATTCTGCATAAAATTAGCTAAAGTTAAACAAGGCAGTCCTATGGAAAAGAATTTTACTGTGAAGGGAATTGTACCATTTTAATTCTTTAAATACACCCATGGTTTATAATCTTATAGTCTTAAGATCCACAGAGTGCCTTTAGTCGTAGCACTTGGGAGGCAGAAGCAGGCGGATCTCTGTGAGTTCGAGGCCAGCCTGGTCTCCAGAGCAAGTGCCAAGATAGGCTCCAAAGCTACACAGAGAAACCCTGTGTTTCAAAAAAATCACAGAGCCATCATGATTAACTAACCTCCATGGAATGTGTTGGCTTTGGCTCCTACTTTATGTGGGAGGTTGGGAGGGCAAGTCTACTTTCTCTTGCTGGTCTCAAATGCCAGTGGATGACTGCCACAGTCGTAGGAAATTTCCTGGACAGCACTTCCAGGATGTTCTACAGAACACCAACTCTTTAAAAGGTCAACAAGTTTTATATGGAAAAAGCTGGCCCATGGCCAAGCTGACGCACGAGGTAGTCAGTGAAGTCAAAATTGTATGGCACTCCTCAGACAAGACAAAAGTGCTTTGATGACTTTCAAGACAACCTCTGAGACCTCTTGCACACATCTGGGGAAGGTAAAGATGCTCATGAGACAACCGTCATGGGGGAACACTGTCACGTAGAGGAAAGCTATGGGCAGTTCAGTCAGGGCCTATCACAGGGTCACAGGGAGACAGCAAAATGCTACTCATATGAGCTAAAAGTGATTTTTAAAAAAAAATCAAGGTGCGGAGGGGTGCTAGAGAGATGGCTCAGTAGTTAAGATCACTTGCTCTTGCAGAAGACCTGAGCCTGTTCCCAGCACCCATATGGTGGCTTCCAGCCATCAGAACTCCAGTTCCAGGGGATCTGATTCCCTCTTCTGACCTCTGTACGACCTGGGAACACAAGTGGTACATATACATACATGCAGTCAAAACACTCATACACTAAGAAAACAAAGCTTGGCAGGGCGGTGGTGGCGCTCGTCTTTAATCCCAGCACTCGGGAGGCAGAAGCAGGAGGATCTCTATGAGTTCGAGGCCAGCCTGGTCTCCAGAGCGAGTGCCAGGATAGGCTCCAAAGCTACTCAGAGAAACCCTGTCTCGAAAAACCAAAACAAGAAAAAAAAAAAAAAAAAAAAAAAAAAAAAAAAATCACAACAAAAGGGAGAACATTACACAAAAGAGTGGGGGGAAACCGAGTAAAAACAGATCAAATGAATGATTTGGACACATAAAAAGGAAAATAAGAAAAAGTTCACATTACATACCAAGACAGTAGCCACATTATTTGGGAAAGCCTTTGCGAGGATAGAAGATGATGCTGTTATTGCTGCACCAAAACCTATGGCATCTACTATTCTAACCAGAAAACACATGACAATAAATATGGGTCCTTCTGGAAGTTGGTCCAAGACACTGAAAAAAAAATACAATTGTCAAGTGTCAAACTGATTTTATTTTTTTAATTCACTCTACTTCCTGAAGACAGCTATCCTATCCAAAGTTATTAGATAAAGTCTCTTTAGAAATCTTTTGCCGGGCGGTGGTGGCTCACGCCTTTAATCTCAGAACTTGGAGGCAGAGGCAGGTGGATCAATGTGAGTTCCAGGACAGCCTGGTCTACAGAGCTAATTCCAGGATAGCTAGGGCTGTTACACAGAGAAACCCTGTCTCAATAAATAAATAAACAAATAAATAAATAAATTTGGTACACTTGTTATTAGGGAATAGTGATATGAAAGTGCAAGGCCACCTCTTTAATCTCAGCATTTAGAGTTAGAGGCAAGTAGATTTCTATGAGTTCAAGGCCAGCTAGGTCTACATAGCAAGTTCCAGGCCACCCATGGCTACATAGTGACACCCTGTCTCAAAAACAACAAAAGAAAAGGAGGAGGGTCCAGGGAGCTTTCTAGGAACATTGCACCAGAAGAGGAGAGAAAAGCAGGAAGCTAAGAAAGATTTCTGATGATGCTGATTCAGCTCTTGCAGCCAGGTGTCTTTGAGCTAATCCTGTAAGAAATAGATTCTCTTTTCTGTTCAAGCAAAACATTTCTATGGCTCAGAAGACTACTAGTTCCCATCACAAGGACCCACAGGAGTCCTGGTGGATGCATTTAGGAGCCACAGTTGTTTTCTCTATTGCTGTTTTGAGACAGGGTCTTCCTGCATAGCCCACCTAGGCCTCGAACTTGAGGTCCTCCTTCAATGCCACCCAAATGCTAGTATTAAAGGTGTGCAGCACCATGTCTGGTCCAGCAGGCAGTTTAGTTGGTCATCTTGGAGAACACTCTTTTTTTGTTTGTTTGTTTTTTGAAGCAGGGTTTCTCTGTATTGCTTTGGAGCCTGTCCTGGAACTCACTCTGTAGACCAGGCTGTCCTCGAACTCACAGAGATCCTGCCTGCCTCTACCTCCAGAGTGCTGGGACTAAAGGCGTGCACCACCAATGCCCAGCTGAGAACTCTTCTTAAGATAACATTTTCTGGGTGCTGGTGGCACACACCTTTAATCCCAGCACTCCAGAGGCAGAGTCAGGCGGACCTCTGAGTAGACAGCCTGGTCTACAAAGCTACACAGAGAATCCCTATCTCGAAAAACAAAAAACAAAAAGATAACATTTCTGTTTGCTACCCACTCATCTCCTTCCACCATTAGTCACATGTCATTCATCTGACAATATAGTAGTGATTGGTACCAACTGGTCTAAAGAGCCATTAATAGCCTGGCAGTGGTGGTGCACATACCATTAATCCCAGAGCTCAGGAGGCAGAGGCAGGCGGATCTCTGAGTTTGAGGTCACACAGCCTGATGTACAGACAGCCAAGTCTACACAGAGAAACCCTGTCTCTAGAAACATAAACAAACAAAAATAGACATTAATGGGTTAGTGACATGGCTCAGAGGGTAAGAATGCTGGCAGCATATGCTAGACAACCTATATACAAATAATAACACATTTTTAAGAAAAACTTCAAAGCCATTAACATTTTAGCCACCAGACTATGAGATTCTCCCCACATTTCCAAACATTAGAAAGTTACTTACCCAAAGAGAATTGTAACTCCTCCTGAGATAAACATTCCTGCTATAAACATAAATTTGGCTCCAATTTGTACAAGCTATAATAAAAGGCAAAGAAGATCGGTAAATTGATTGCTTCAGGAAGTCCACAGTTTCATAAACAAATCCACTCTATCAGAACATATAAAATTGCAAGAAAGCATGTGGAGTTAATATATTAAAATAATTCCTTAAAAGAACTGCAATGTAAGCTGTTTATAAGCATGGAAGGGACTAACTAATCAACTACAAGGATATAACTATGGCATAACTTATTAAAAAGCAATGGTATCATTTCCAAATCCATAGATATTTTAGATTAGTAAATTACAGTCATGCACCACATGATTTTTGTAAACTAAAATATGTATATGAGCACCAATACTTACATATTTTCCAAACACTAGAGACGCCAGCAACTCAAATAAAGCATAGCATCCAAAGATCATCCCAATCATGGTATTGCTGGCTCCCTTCTTTTCTGCCTTGGAAGAAGCAGAAATGGGAATAAAATTGGAAAGACAAATTGGTGGGAAGACGAGAATGAGGTCAGAACATCGCCTTGTGACTTTCATGTAAGTGTAGTAATTTCCAAGATTTGGGGACACACTCCAATGTCCATATAATGGACATTCTTTTTGTAAAAATTAGCTTACCAAGTAGCAGGTTCCTTGTAACATTTTCATACATATTTAATTTTTGTCGGCTCTGCCCCTACCCTATCTCCCTGTACAAACCTTCCCATTTCTGGTATTTATTTATTTTTATTTTATTTTTTGTTTTTGAGACAGGCTTTCTCTGTGTAGCTTTGGATCCTATCCGGGCACTCGCTTTGGAGACCAGGCTGGCCACGAACTCACAGAGATCCGCCTGCCTCTGCCTCCCGAGTGCTGGAATTAAAGGCGTGCGCCACCAACGCCCGGCAACCAGGAACAAACAGGAATTATATATCTTTTTTTAAGATTTTATTTATTTATTTATTTATTTATTTATTTTGTATACAGTCTTCTGTCTGCATGCCAGCAGAGGGCACCAGATCTCACTCAAGGTGGTCGTGAGCCACCATGTGGTTGCCGGGGAATTGAACTCAGGATCTCTGGAAGAGCAGTCAGTATTCTTAACCTCTGAGCCATCTCTCCAGCCCCCATTTCTGGTATTTAAAACATTTATTTTAAAACAAGTAGGGTGAGGAAAAACAGGAAAGTAAGTGGTAAAATCTAGACCTGATGTGAAATAATTCACTTAGTATACCTATAAAGAATTCCCTCATCTGGATAAAAGTCAGTATTAAGAATATATATTAAAAAAAAAAAAAAAAACACTTCGGATGAGGAAATCTGGACTCTGTCTCTCAGTCTGGACTCAGGAAACAGTTAAGTAGACAGACTTCCTTTTTAGTATCCACTTCTGGTTACAGAATTGCACTCCACCAAAAACAGAAGCAAACAAACAAACAAACAAACAAATCACGTGTCAGCTGTCAGTTCTAGAAGAAAACATACAAAAACAAAGAAGTGAAGAAGTAAATGCCACGAACTGGCAAGTGGAGTCCTATGAGTCCACTTCAACTGCGCCATATGAAGGCGCCAACCGGTCTGTTCAGGTCTGCTCTGTGGCTCCTGCCATGCTTCATCTGGGAAGAGTTCCCGCCCCCACTCCCCACCCCAACCCCCCACGGCGTGAGCATAGCAGCCGAAGGATGTTCCCCACATGGTCCTGACACTCGTGGGTATCTTACTCTCCATGTATTGGAATAATTAATGGTCATAGCCTATTCCACCAGGGACCTCTGAACTTTACTACAGATGATGTACTTATTCTGAGTCTACTTTTGTGTGTGTGCCTGAGTGTAAGCATGTGCACCCACCCCTATGGAGGCATGGATCCCCTAGGACTGGAGTTACAGCATAGTGAGTCACTGTGTGGGTGCTGGGAACTGAAATCAAGGTTTTTATAACCACTGATCCTCTCTCCAGACCCTAAAGCCACTGTGAAACTGTGTGAGCGTGGCTGCCCTGTGAGCTTTGGTGAGCTGGTGGCCAAAGACGGAGCTCTATGATGACCCTGCTAGTAGCCTGAGAAGTTCTTTTCAGAAACCTCTACTCAGCTAAAAAGCTAAGATTCTTTTATAATGATGATGATGATGATCATGGCTTTTTGAGACAGGGTTTAATGTAGCCCAGGCTGGCCCAAGACTTGCTATGTAGCTGAGGCTGACTGAATTCCTCCTGACCCTCCCGCCTCTGCCCCCCAAGTGCTGAGATTGCAGGCACATACAGCCACACTTGACATGTGATGCTAGGGACAAAAGACTGAACTGTATGTGTGCTACACAAACACTACCAACTGAGCTGTGTCCCCAGTCTGTACCCAGTGCTCTTTACTTCACTGCAGAGAAAGAATTTCAAGACAAGTTCATATGAAGCAAAGTTGAAGCCTATTATGAGGTACATATGGAGTTTAATATATTCTAAATAGATTTAAGCATAGACATTAGGCAGAGAAAGACGGGGTGGGGCTTAGGGATCCAGAGAGGCATTTAGGAAGAGATAGTGCACACCCAAATGTGGGTGTGTGGTCATGCCTTTAATCCCGGCATTCAGGAGGTAGAGACAAGAGGATCTCTGTGAGTTCGAGACCAGCCTGGTCTACAAGAGCTAGTTCCAGGGCATCCTCCAAAGCCACAGAAGTCTCGAAACCCTTCCCCGCACCCCCCCCAAACATATTGTTATTACATTTACTTGTGGGGAGGGCATGCATGCGCCATGGCACACACGTGAAAGTCACAAGACAACCTGCAGTGTCAGTTCTCTCCTTCTACCGTTGTGGGTCCAGGGGAAGGAATTCAGTGCCTTTACCCACTGAGCCACTGAGCCATCTTACCAGCCCATGTAAGTGTGTGTGTGTGTGTGTGTGTGTGTGTGTGTGTGTGTGAGAGAGAGAGAGAGAGAGAGAGAGAGAGACAGAGACAGAGACAGAGAGAGAGACAGACAGAGAGAGACAGACAGACAAGAGAGAGAGTTAGTTTAGTTCCTGGCTTGTAACTGTCATCTAGCTTTATGACAGATTATAAGACCTTTCTCATTCCAGAAGGTTCTGTCTCATTTTCTGAGGGGAGGAATATTATAAAGAGAACAAAAAAAGAATCCAGCCTGCCAGGCCTGACTGTGTTTCTACACCCAGTCTGTAAACTATCAGGTCCACAAAACCCCAAAGGCACAGGGCTCATAGTTTCTACACAGCTGTAAATGTGGACGTCCCTAATGGACGACATATCACCCACTGTATAATAAATCCAGGCCCTTACGTGTTTCCCTGAGTTCTGTGGCCAATTAAGCAACTCAATCGAATCCAAGGATGGTACTATGAACCCTAACTTAGAGTCAGTTAGTCACGAGGACCAGGTTAGATAACATGGGGTCTGCCACTGGCATTTGAAAGTAGGGCTCAGTCCTAGGACTGAGATATCTCCAAATGACAGTCACAATTGTTCTAGATTAGAGAACACTGCTGTGTCTGCTGCCGAAGAGTTGCTTGCTAGAGAAAAAGGAGGCAGGCATTACTGTGTCTTTGAGGCCACAAAAGTGATCTGTATTGTGAATACATAGCAGGAGCAACTGAATTTCTGTTGGTTTTCCCCTTTCTGTGCTGGTCATTTTTATGCCAACTTAGTATGAGCTAGAGTCACTGAAGAGGAGAGAGCCTCAATTGAAAAAAATGCCTCAGATCAGACTAAAACCAGGAGGTGGTAGTGAATGCCTTTAATCCCAGTGCTTGGGAGGTAGAGGCAGGCAGATTTCAGTGAGTTCAAGGCCAGCCTGGTCTACAATGTGAGGACAGCTGAGACTGTCACACGGGGAAACCCTGTCTCAAAACAAAACAAAACAAACAAACAAACAAAAATCAGGCTATAGGCAGGCCTGTAGGGCATTTTCTTAATTAGTGATTGATGGGACAGGGCCCAGCCCATGGTGGGTGAGGCCACCCCTGAGCAGGTTCTATCAGAAAGCAGGCCAAGCAAGCCATAGGAGCAAGGCAGTAACAGCACCCCTCCATGTCCCCTACATCAGCTCCTGCCTCCAGGTTTCTGCCCTTTTGAGTTCCCGTCCTAACTTCCTTCAATGATGAACAGTGATATGGGAGTGTAAGCCAAATAAACTCTTTCCTCCCCAACTTGTTTTTTGGTCATTGTGTTTTATCATGGCAATAGAAACCCTAACTAAAGGGGCTGGAGAGATGGCTCAGTGGTTAAGAGCACTGGGTACTCTTCCAGAGGACCCAAGTTCAATTCTCAGCACCCACATGGAAGTTTAAAATTATCTGTAACTCCTGTCCCAGAGGATCTGATGTCCACTTCTGACCTCCACAGGTACCAGGCATGT
Organism: Cricetulus griseus; assembly: GCF_003668045.3. NCBI lineage: Eukaryota > Metazoa > Chordata > Mammalia > Rodentia > Cricetidae > Cricetulus > Cricetulus griseus. The sequence goes on along the minus strand of NC_048595.1, from coordinate 243,076,206 downwards.
ACAGGGTGCAGGTAAAAACTCCAAGCACATCTAATAAATAAATAAATGAAAAAAAAAAAAAAAACGAAACCCGAACTAACACACCTTCATTAATCTTAGTGGGTCATGATCCCTTTGGCAGAGGTGGTGAATGAGATATCTTACACATCAGATATTTACAATACAATTCGTGATTACAGTTATGAAATAGCAATGAAAATAATTTTATGCTTTGGGGTCAGCATAACATGAGGAACTGTATTGACGGGTTATAGCATGAGGGAGTTAAGAACCACTGCCTTAGGGGCTCCCATCACTATTTTTTTACAAAACCCAAATCTGCCCAACTGCTCTGATGCTCTTCCAGTGACCAAGTCCTGGGCATACATCCCAGTGTTCTTGCACTCTAGCTGCAGCTTGCCCCTCAGAGCCTCAGCCTTCTATCAAGGTCTCACTCTGCCCTAAGCTTAAGCCCCAGTGAGCTGTCTTCTCTTCCATAAGAATATGACATTCGCTCTGCTCTTCCCCTGACCACATCTGTAATGACGCCCTCCCCTGTTATTTACCGTAGAAGCTACCATTTCTCATGACACACCTCGATTAACCTGAAGAGTCTCAGTACCACACCTTTCTCCTTGGCTCGATTCTGCCCAAAGACAGGGAAGCATCCTCCCTCCTCAGTATCATTACTCCTGGACATCTTTACTTAAAAGGCACCCAAAGCCTGAATCGATTCTCCTTCCCCCCTCCTTCCTTTTCTCATATTTTTGGTTCATAATGAACAAGTGAGATGGGGAACTTCCTGGCTTTTCTTTGCCTGGACATATATATGTACAACTCAATGAACCCAGAGTAGGAACTTAAGCCTCCAGTGAAATTGGACTAACTAGGAAAGCCCTTCACTTCTGAGATCGCTATTTTAAAGTAACACGGTGGGATCCTCATTATTGTCTCTCTTTATGGGATGGTTATAGGCTCCAAGTAGATGAATGGGTGGCAACACGTGCTGAAAACCAGTGAGTGTTGTATGGGTATGGAGCCACATTGTTCCTTTAGCAGAAAAGCCTTTCTGGTGGCACACCGAATGAAGGACTACATTCTGACAAGGCAGTTTGAGAACTGAGAAGTTGTCAGTGTGCTGTGAACCTAAAACGTTGGGAAGATACACAAAATAAACATTTGGACATATTGTCTGAACGTGCCCAAACTAGTTCCCTTCAATCCATATTATATTCATGGCCTCCATACCCCAGGAGAACCTTTGTGCCACCAGCTACAGTTCCTAACACCATGTAAAGGGCAAAGATTAGAGGGAGACTGGCAATGTTAATCAGAACCCTTCCTTTGAGTAAATATTATTTCTGAGTGCATAATAAATTCAGAATGAATATCTTGGACTACCCTACTTTCGGAGTCAGAGTCTGACTATATGACCATGGCTACTCCTTGCCTATGCTTTCTGACTACTGGGAGTAAAGGCATGAGTCACCACACTGGGTTACAAACAACCTAATTCTAAAATACATATAATGATGTGGGTGCTGGAAACTAAACTCAGGTCATCTGGAAGAGCAGGACATACTCTTGACTGCGGAGGCATGCCCCCCCTTATTACATTTTATAGCAACTAAAATTATATAACTAAAAAAAAGGCTTTCTAAAAATTAGTTTATACAAATATAAAAATGTTTTACCTCCTTGGGAAAAAATGGTCCAAGAATGGAATAGGCCATCATGCAACCCAAGTTCATGGATGCTGCTGACACCAGTACATAAATCTGTTCTCTTGAAAGTCTCCCAGATGTCTCTCTTGAACTTCCCCCAGAGCTGTCACCTTGAATGCAAACACACTGCTATTACAAGGATGTAATTGTGATTCTGGGTAAAACACACAAGTGACATCTTACTGTCTAGTTAGTAGACTCTGAAAACAATTGTTCAGCTAAAAGGCTATTCTAAATTCTGCCATTATGACCCAACACAAAACAAGCCTGGAATATCACTGCAAATTTGAAACATTGTTTTCATGCATAGACTCTTCTGTTAGAATTTCAGTGCAGAAAATACTAAGCATTCTGGTCTACCTTGATGTACAATGAAAAGGACCAATGTGCCCGATTTTTCAGAAATCCCTACAATGATGAGCACCAGGGTACTTTGTCAACTGCCTCAGGCTGTGAAGAAAGACATCTCATTTTCTCAAGCTACTGGTTTCACATGCTACAGAGACTCAGCCAGGGCTTAAAATGTTTAAACAGGTAATGCCTGCTCTTTACCAGAGGCATACTAGCTCATTTCCAGTCATTCAGTTGGTGAACTTAACATTCTGGAAAGATAAGATTCACAAATGCCGGACATTGGTGGCACACGCCTTTAATACCGGCACTCGGGAGGCAGAGGCAGGTGGATCTCTATGAGTTCCAGGCCAGCCTAGTCTCCAGAGCGAGTGCCAGGATAGGCTCCAAAGCTACACAGAGAAACCCTGTCTCGAAAAACCAAAAAAAAAAAAAAAAAAAAAAAAAAAAAAAAAACAAACATGTAAATCAGGGCATAATCAAGTCATTTCAACACTAGTTACTAGTCTTTGGAATCAACTCATTAAGTTTTTTGTTTCCGTATTTGAACTGTCAAAGACCCAATCAATCTCTCAGCTTCAAATGTCCATAGATTCCTTAGCCATTTTTAAATTAAATGATTCTGAGGGGGAACAAAAAAGAAAATGCATTTGATCTGCTGTTCTTCCAGAGACAGTCGCTGTGGGCCAGGAGGAAAAAATCCCATGCAAGATGAGGAAGTCTTAAGAATCCTTTTAAAAATGCCCGATTTGAAGAAGGGAAATGAGAGAAAGTTAGAAAGGAGATGGCCAGTGAACACCCGGAGACCAAAGAAAACAGTTTAGGCCTGATGATGTGTTGTTAACTTGAAGGCATTCTGAAGCCCCCTAACTAAAAGCATAGCATATATACATATGCAGTGCCCAAACCAGAGAAAAGAAACGCTGTCCTGGGCCCTACAGTCAGATCAGTCCCCACCCTGGTTGAAGGTCTCAGGGAAAAAAACAAAAAACAAAACAAAACAAAAAAACAAACAAACAAAAAAAACCCCAAAAAACAAAGCTAAGCCTAATGGATCCTATTTAAAGAGACAGGCCCGAAGTCAGCGGCAGCGGGCGACTGCGCAGATCATGGTCACCTCCTGTCCCCGCAGGAGCCCGGGACCCCGCTGCGTCCATGAGCCTCGGCTTCGGTTCGCCGGCGGCACCGGGTTCAATCGCCGCGGACTGGATGCGTAGGCAGTGGAAGCACTACCGGGCCTTGACTCGGCATTCCCGGTCCAGAGGTGGAGATCCGCGCCGAGAGCATGATCCCTTCCAGATCTCAGGAGCCGGGGACCCATGGGCGCGAGGGCGGGCAGGGGCGGGGCTGGGGTCCCCGCCCATGTCTATCGCGGGCAAATCTCTGGGTTCAGAATAAAGAGGAGAAAGCCGGCAGATCCCGAGCCCTTTAAGGAAAACTAGGCTCGTGCCTAAAGGGTGGAAATGACAGTGTGCGTGATCGTGAAGGTCAGAGCCTGAAGAAACGGAAGTGAACAAAACTTTAGACAACACCTGCAGACTAACGCTTGCAAGAAGGATAGGGACGGCCAGGAAGCCTGGCTTGTGGAAACCTACGGATGCAGGCGCCTGCATTACAGACTGTTTGCTCATCTTGCTGTGTCTTTCTTTTGATGCAAGTTTAGTTTTTTCCCCATTGCCACAACTGGGGTCATAAGGCTTGTACGTGCAAGCTAGTAGCCTGGTTGTGCACCTAGTGATAAGAGGTGCAAGCACGTGTCCCCTTTCTTCCACTCAAAGTATTCCAGCACAAATGTAGCTTCCACTTTGTCTTTTCCTTGCTGATTATTTGGAAAGGGCTTAAGTTTGGAAATCTGGGTCAAGGCGAAGAATCACAGTCCTGCAGTCGGTGTGATTTCAGATTAATGATCCTCTTGTACAGCATACCGACCTACTAGGACATACGGTAGACATGATTAGTATTTTACTATCATATTAGGAGTTCTACAATCGAATCATTGGGAACGGACTGTACTTCCGCAAAGCGAGCCTCGCGTGTTTCCTGGAGTGAGCGTTATTGTGTGGGTCTGAGTGTATGCTCCAAAGGAGACTGTTGGATCCGCTGGAGATGGAGTGCTGATACCTCACATGGGTGCTGGAAATTGAACTTACTGAAAGGACAGTAAGTGCTCTTAACCACTGAGCTATCTCCTCAGTCCCACCAATGCCATTTTACTGGGTTCTCATTCAGACGTAACCTCTACCCAAGAAGGTTTTCCTCCAATTATTTCTTTTACAATCTTTCTTTTTTCTTTCTTTTTCAAACTCACTTTCTGGACTAATATTAATTGCAGATGTTGGATCACCCAAACTGGTCCTGTAATTTGTTTTTCTTTTCCTTCCTTCCTTTCTCTTAGCAACATTTTTTTGGGGGGAGCGGGGTTGAGACAGGGTTTCCCTGTGGCTTTGGAGGCTGTCCTGGAACTAGCTCGAGTAGACCAGGCTGGTCTCGAACTCACAGAGATCCACCTGCTCTTAGCAACATTTTAACTAACTTTCTCATTTCTGTTAACATCCATTCCTTTCTCTCTATTTCTATTTCCCCTCACATCAGCAGTCATTCTTACATATGAGTGGTGTGTGTGCGTGCGCGTGCGTGTGCGTGTGCGTATGCGTGCGTGTGTGTGTGCGTGTGCGCGCGTGCGTGCGTGCGTGTGTGCATGTGTGTCTGTGTGTGTGTGTGTGTGTGTGTGTGTGTGTGTGTGTGTGTGTGTGTTTTGAAAAAAATGTCCTTGGGCCTGCATGATGGTTAGCACTATAACCTAGGTTCCATGCCTGGGATCCACATGGTAGAAGTGGAGACCCAAACCCTCCACATTGTCCTCTGACGTGCACCTGAGAACTGTGGCACTTGTGTGCCCCTCAAATGAATAAATACATGTAATAAAATTTTCAAAGTTGTATTCCTGTTTTGTGCCTAACTATTACTGGTTCTTGGAGTCTCGACCAGGTGATTGCAAGTTCTTGCTCTTTTACTTAAGTAAATAAAAACTGGGTGCACACCTTTGATTCCAGCACTGGGAGACAGAGGCAGAAGGAGCTCTGTTGGTTTGAGGCCAGCCTGGTCTACAGAGTGAGTTAGTTCCAGGACAGTCTCCAAAGCTGCACAGAGAAACCCTGTCTCAAAAATAAATAAATAAATAAATAAATAAATGCATACACAGCTTAGCAACCTAAGTTGCCTTGACCTTTGCAGACACCTCTCTTTGAGGAATGCACCTAGCATTATTTTGGGAACCGGGACCTTCCTGTACATTAAGCCGCACACATACACCTCCTTCAACTGGGTGAACAAGCTTGAAATACATGCGTGATAAGGCAAGCTTGTGTTCTCAAGAGAACTTTTAGGGGGAAATCTCCTACTTACCACTTCATGCCTTTGCATGATTGGGTATGGCTTAGCAGTTAAGAGTACTGGCTGGAACTAGAGAGATGACCTAGCGGTTAAGATCACTAGCTGCTCTTCCACAGGTCCTGAGTTCAATCCCCAGCAACTACATGGTGGCTCACAACCATTTGGAATGAGATTGTGTGCCCTCTTCTGGCCTACAGGCATACATGCAGGCAGGACACTGTATAGATAATAAATAAGTTAGTAAGTAAATAAATAAATAAATCTTTTTTTTTTTTTTTTAAAGAGCTCTGGATGTTCTTCTAGATGACTGGCACTCGTATTCCTAGCACCCACATGGTGACTCACAACCAGCTATAACACCAGTTCCAGGGGATCTGACCCTCTCTCTGGTCTCTGCAGAAGAAGAGGTGTCCTGACTGTAATCATACAAGCCCAAATCCTCCTTTTTAATCCTATAAAAAGAAACCCAAAACAATAATCAGGGCCCTTGAGTATCTTCACTCACACAGCCTGCTTCCCTTGTCCTATTGCTTGGCTTTAAATAAAATTTCCTCACTACTTTGCAATCTGTGTGGGCTTTTGATTTCACTCTTGAAAAAGTGACCAAGAATCTGGAAATATCCAGCCTCAGTCCCGAACACCAGTGAGAAGCATGCTGAACACCACAGCTTAGCAGCACTGCACACTGTAGTGACCACTGTCTCCCCTGGGGTTGTTATCTGGAATTTCAGTTCAACGTTGTTGCCCAGAACCTCAAGAGAGCACATTGCTGGCCCAGAAAAGATCCAAATTCTAAGTTCAGTTTCCATTGAGGGAATACTTATTTCATGCCATCTTTGAAAGAGAAAATATTTATTGGGAGGGTATTCATGCAGAGTCAGAAGACAATTTTCAGAAGTCAGGTGTCTCCTTCCACCTCTGAGTCCCTCCTCCTACTATGTATGTCATCAGCCTAGGCTTGCAAGAGACTTTACCTTTGGAGCCATCTTGTCTGCCCATTCATACCATCTTAAAGCTAAAATAATTATAAGCTGAATCACCATGTGTCATGGCCCATCTCTATTTTATTGTGTTGGTTTTCTGTGGTGGCTATAACAAATTGCTACGAAGTTTTTAATAAAAAGAAAATAGAACAAAAAAACAAAGCAAATAAACCTCACTTTCTAAAGGGCAGAGGTCTAACCTGGGTTTCAGAAACCAGAATTAGTGTATTGACATGCTGGCTTTAGTCTCAATGTGTGGAAAAATTTTGTTTTTCCAAGACAGGATTTCTCTGTATAGCATTGGCTGTCCTAGAACTCACTCTGTAGACCAGGCTGACCTTGAACTCACAGAGAGCTGCCTGTCTCTGCCTCCTAAATGCTGGGATTAAAAGCTTGCTCCACTACTGCCTGGCAATGTGTGGAAAATTTTAACGTGAATTGGTATTGAATTTTTTTTTTTTTTTCGAGACAGGGTTTCTCTGTGTAGCTTTGGAGCCTATCCTGGCACTCACTCTGGAGACCAGGCTGGCCTCGAACTCACAGAGATCCACCTGCCTCTGCCTCCTGAGTGCTGGGATCAAAGGCGTGCACTACTAACGGCCGGCTGGGGTAAAACATTTTTTTTTAAAGATTTTATTTATTTATTATGTATACAACATTCTGCTTCCATGTATATCTGCACACCAGAAGAGGGCACCAGATCTCATTATAGATGGTTGTGAGCCACCATGTGGTTGCTGGGAATTAAACTCAGGACCTCTGGAAGAGCAATCGGTGCTCTTAACCTCTGAACCATCTCTCCAGCCCGGGGTAAAACATTTTTAAAGGAAACAAATTGTCTTGTAGACAGAGAAAATTGATTTAGAAAAATTCACCCTGATTGTCTTGACTTTTAATGAAATCAGATAAACTATGTATATTTAAAGTTAGTACAGACATGACTGAGCTTAAGTACACCATTTTATTATTTCTTGTGTGTTGTCTCTGCCTGCCAGCACTGTGTTACAAGTATGCTCCATTTCAGCTGGCCTCTTCTATGTGGTCCTCATTCCTGTGTGACGGGCACTTTTCAGACTAAGTGATCTCCCTAGCTCATTGGCTTTTTAAAATATTGTTTGGTAGGAGCAGGAATTGCCTGGGCATCATAATACCCAGTTTTAACCTTTCTGGTTTACTTAGTGGTAATATTACATCACTTCCTGAGCAGCCCTGTGATTTTACACATTGCCCTCATCATGACCTTTGCAACTTTATGAGTCATTTTACCCACGACTCCCCTCCTCTTCCTTTATCCTCTGGGCTTTAGTTGCCCTATGAATTATACCTACCAAGACATAAGGTTCATTATGCAATATTATAGCATTTCTCTTAAAAGACCACATTTCCTTTTTTAAAAAAGATTACTAATTTTTTTTTATGTGCAATGGTCTTTTCCCTATGTGTATATCTGTGTAAGGGTGTTGGATCCCCTAAAACTGGAGTTACAGACAGTTGTGGACTGCCATGCAGAAGCTGGGAATTGAACCTGGGTTCTCTGGAAGAGCAGCTGGAGCTCTTAATCCATGAGCCATTTCTCCCCCTCCCCACCCACCCCATTGTTTTAACTAAGAGGAAAAAGAACTTCTTCCATGCACACTCATATTTACCATTTCCAGTGTTTGTCATTCTGGAACTTCAGAGTTTTCTATTCCATGTCGCTTCTCTTCAACATAATTTCCCCCCCCCCCCCCGTAGCATTTCAAGTGTTGAGTCATCTGGTGGTGAATTCTTTTTGTTTTGTTTTGGTTCTGGTTGGCTTTGTCTTTGTATGGACTTTATTGAATATAGAAATATACATAGAACGTTATCTCTTGGCCCTTGCAAAATGTGGGTCTACTGTCATTTGTCCCCTTTCATTTCTTCAAAGTAATTTATGGAATTTCGTGTCTGTATTTTTTATCTCTTGTATGTAATGAGCCCCTCCCACTTTGGTTTCCATTGCTCTTTTTATCTTTGGGTTTCAATAGCTTATTTATGTGCCTAGGGGACTAAAGTATCGTCCTGAGGATTTTTTTTTTTTTTTTTTTTGAGACAGGGTTTCTCTGTGTAACCGTCCTGGCTATCCTGGAACTCGGTATAGACCAGGCTGGACTCGAACTCAAAGAGATCCATGTGCCTCTGCCTCCCAAGTTCTGGAACTAAAGGCATGCACCACCACTGCCCCGCGGCCACTCCCAGTTTTATTCTGTGCTAAGCAATAGAAAGCGGGACTTCAGGCATGCTGTCTAGGCAAGCTGTCTACCATCTGAGCAACTTCCTTCCCACACATTTTCAAATAAAGTTATGTACAAGGCAAATAAGCACTTTAAGCCACCACCTCATTTAATTCTTACAATATTATAGCATTAGCAGCATTTTTTTTTTTTGCTGGAATATGAATAACCTGCCTGAGTCTAGCTAAAAAGTGAGCTGGAATTTTCCTGGGCCCAAGATATAACATAGTTTGAGTGCCTTAGGCCCGGTTTTCTACCCATCTCTATTTTCTTTTTCGATTTCTTATAATTTTTACTTTCTGGGAGGGTGTTTTTGAGGCAGCGTCTCTCTGTGTGGCCCTGGCTGTCCTGGCAATCAGAGGTCCACCTATCTCTGCTTCTCAAGTGCTGGGATTAAAGGTGTGCACCACTATGCCTTGCTTCTTATTTTTTTTTAAACTTATTGTTTTACTTAAAAAATTATTGCTGGGCAGTGGTGGCACACACCTTTAATCCCAGCACTTGGGAGGCAGAGGCTGGCAGATCTCTGTGAGTTCGAGACTAGCCTCATCTATAAGAGCTAGTTTAGTTCCAGGACAGCCTCCAAAGTCACAGAGAAAACCTGTCTAGAACGCCCTCCCAACCGAGAGAGAGAGAGAGAGAGAGAGAGAGAGGAGAGAGAGAGAGAGAGAGAGAGAACTAATACTGACACTATCACTTGGTCAAGTTTCATTTCTGTTGCTGTGATAGATACCTTTACCAAAAGCAACTTACGGGAGAGAGGGCCTTATATGGCTTACAGTTCTAGGTTTCTGTGCATTTTTGAAAGGAGTCAAGGCAGGAACTCAAGCTCAATAGTATAATTCATAGAGAAGAACAGAAAGAAATGAATGCACCTTGCTGGGTGCTGGCCTCACCTAACTTTCTCCTGTCCTATACAGTTCAGAAGCTCTGCCAGGGAATTGTGCCACCCATAGTGGGCTGGGGCTTCCCACATCATTTAGCAAGCAAGATCGTCTCCCAGAAGCCAACTTCATCTAGGCAACTCCTCCGTTGAGGCTTTCTTCTCATGTGATTCTAAGTTGTGGTACCTTAAGATTCAGAACTAAACAACATGGGTCTCTATGACAAGGGAAAAAATAAAGCAGCTAGCATATTAGGCGGTTTTTATGACATACTAAACAAAATTTTTTTTAAAGATTCATTTATTATGTATACAGATTTTTGCCTGCATGTATATCTGCACACCAGAAGAGGGCACCAGATCTCATCATAGATGGTTGTAAACCACCATGTGGTTGTTGGGAATTGACCTCAGGACCTCTGGAAGAGCAGCCAGTGCTCTCAAACTCTGAACCATCTCTCCAGCCATAAACAAAATTTCTTCTTATTATTCATTACTGTTCTTATTATAGTGATGAATGTGAGTGAGTTGCTGAACCAGGCTACGCACACAGTCTACCACTGTGTTATATTACAGGCCCAGCTTCACTTAATTTATTATTATTATTATTATTATCATTATTATTATTAATTCAAGTTAGGGAACAGGCTTGTTTCACATGTACTTCCCCTCTCCCTCTCCCTCCCCTCACCCCCATTCCTTCTCCCCCACCTCCAACCTACCCCCCACCCCATCCACCCACCACTCCCCAGGCAGGGTAGGGCCCCCAACAGGGGCTCCACCAAGTCCACCAAATCTTCCTGTGCTGGGCCTAGGCCCCTCCCCATGTGTCCAGAGACAGAGCGCATCCCTTCAAGTGGGATGGGCTCTCAAAGTCCCCACACACACACCAGGGCAAAACGCCAGTCCACCTCCGGAGGCTCCCAGGAGTGCAGGGGCCTCCCCATTGGCATCCATGATCAGGGGGCTGGATCAGTCCCGTACTGGCCTCCCAAAGAGCGTCTGGGGTCGATATGCTTTCCCTTTTTCAGGCCAACTGTTTCTGTGGGTTTCTCCAACCTGGTACAGACCCCTTCGTTCTTCATTCCTCCCTCTCTTCAACTAGGTTCCAGATTTCAGCTCAGTGTATTTCTGTGTATGTCTGTCTCTCCTTCCATCAGTCACTGGATGAGGGCTCTAGGATAGCATAAAGAGAAGTCATCAATCTCATTCTAGGGGAAGGGCTTCTAGGCCATCCTCTCCTCCACTGCCCAGACTGTCAGATCGTGTCATCCTTGTAGGTCTCTGGAGATCTTCCTAGTTCCAGATCTCTTCTCGGACCTATAGTGGCTCCCTCTGATATGGTATCTCTCATCCTGCTCTCTCTCCTCTATTCTTCCCCCAACTCAATATCTCTGCTCCTCCATTTCTTCTCCTCTCCTCTTCTTCTTGTACTCTTATTGTGGCAGCACCCACTCCCCTACCCTCATGCTCTCAATTAGCTCTGGAGTTCATGTCACTTCCCATTCCTGGGGTCTACTTATCCCTTAGAGTCATTCATGATTTCTAGTTTCTTTGATGAAGAGGATTATAGGCTGGTAAACCTTTGCTCTATGTCTAAAATTCATATATCAGTGAGTACATACCATGTTTGTCTTTTTGTGATTGGGTTACCTCACTCAGGATGGTTTCTTCTAGTTCCATCCATTTGCCTGTGAATTTCAAGATTCCATTGCTTTTTTCTGCTGAGTAGTACTCCATTGTATAAATGTACCACATTTTCTCTATCCATTCTTCAGTTGAGGGGCATCTAGGTTGCTTCCAGGTTCTGGCTATTACAAACAATGCTGCTATGAACATGGTTGAACATATGTCCTTGTTGTATGAACATGCACTATTTGGGTATATACCCAAGAGAGGAATGGCTGGATCTTGAGGTAGACTGATTCCCATTTTTCTGAGCAACCGCCATACTGATTTCCAAAGTGGTCTTACAAGTTTGCACTCCCACCAGCAATGGAGGAGTGTTCCTTTTTCTCCACATCCTCTCCAGCATAGATTGTCATTGGTATTTTTGATTTTAGCCATTCTGACAGGTGTGAGGTGGTATCTCAGAGTTGTTTTGAGTTGCATTTCTCTGATGGCCAAGGATTTTGAGCACTTTCTTAAGTGTCTTTCAGCCATTTCAGATTCCTCTGTTGAAAAATCTGTTTAGTTCTGCACCCCACTTTTTAATTTCATTGTATGGAGCTTCACTTAATTTTAAAAATTATTTTTAATTAATTAATCAATCAACCTTATTTTTATTTTTATTTTTATTTGATACAGGGTTTCTCTGTGTAACAGCCCTGGATGTCCTGGAACTTGATTCGTAGACAAGGCTGGCCATGAACTCATAAGAGTTCACTTGCCTCTGCCTCCCAAGTGCTGGGAATTTTTCTTTTAAATAAAACATTTATTTTGTTGATACTTTGGTTAAATTTGAAGTATCACCACTGGATTACAATCATCTTCCTTCATCAATAGTAATTTTTTTTTTTTTTTTTTTTTTTTGGCTTTTCGAGACAGGGTTTCTCTGTGGCTTTGGAGGCTGTCCTGGAACTAGCTCTTGTAGACCAGGCTTGTCTTGAAGTCACAGAGATTCGCCTACCTCTGCCTCCCGAGTGCTGGGATTAAAGACGTGAGCCACCACCACCCGGTTATAGTAATGGTTTTATTCTCATGTCACTGTTGATGTGCAGGTTCCTTTTGTATGCCTAGAAAAAGCTCAGTTCAGGAAGGTGTGGTGGTGAAAGCCTTTTATTTTCCGCACTCAGGAGAAGAGACAGTGGTGGTTCTCTGTGAGTTCAAGACCAGCCTGGTCTATAAAGCAAGTTTTGAGGACAACCAAGCCTGTTACACAGAGAAACCCTGCATCTGAAAAAACAAACAAAAAGGTGAAAAAAGTTGAAAAGCTTGATTCACTCTGTTCTCATGATTAGTGGTAACTGGCTTTGTTTTGTTTTGTGCTTTGAAGTTGATTTGGCTGGTTATGTGAGACCCTGTCCTGGACTTAGGCCCTTACAATTTGTTCCTGGTCACTATCTTGGGGGGATAGGTAGCTGTTCAAATTTCTAGTGCAGACTTCTGCATGGAAAGGGTTACAGCCCACTGTTTTGTATGTACTAGTCTATATGTGTGTATATTTATGGCAAATGCTAGAATGTGCTGGGTAAGAGTCACTGACCTCTATATAAATTTTTGCCACCTTTGCTGATATCTGAAATTGAGAGTCTAACTTTAAAGAGTGTGAAGTAGGAGAGTCTATGTTTAAAACAAACAAACAAACAAAAATCATCACAAGAGTGCCCATTAATGACTTCCTTTGGGGTGTTAGAATGACTTTATAATCAGGATTCAAAGGGGGAGTTCCAGTTGCTAAAGGGTTACTGTTTTATTAGGGTGGATGATTAAGACAGAGAGCCAACATCAAAGGTTTGGAGAGAAATCAAGTCTGAACTGGTTTGTACTGTGATGGGAACAGCACTAAAGTTTAGGCACTAAACTATTTTTTGCTTAGTATAAACGCAATCCTCATTATTTCCTCCATTTGTATTTCCCATCTTTACCATTTAGATTCTTCTGTGAAATTCTTTATGGGAAAAGAAACCTAATATGCTTAACATTCACTGTTTTCTTTTTTTGAGTCTGGTCTCACTATTCAGTCCTGGCTGCCCTGGAACACACAGGTACTCACCTGCCTCTACCCTCAAGTGCTGAGATTAAAGGCTTGCACCATACCTCTGGTTTGACACGTTAACTTTTTAATAACTTTAAATTAAGGGAATTACTTAAACTCTACTTACTACATTCCTTTCCGACTATGTAATGTTTCAAAATCACGTCTCAAAGACTCAAAGGGTTGCTTGCACACTCTTCTTCCTTGTACTTTCCTGCCCGGAACTCTTAGTTCAAGCCCCTTTCAATCAAGCAAATGCTGCCATAAACCCAAAGTCCTCTACGTTTCTACATCATCTCCACCCTTCAACACCACGGCATTTTGATATTTGGCTACAATACTATCTTTAAAAATGTAGGCATTTTTAAGTATCGGCGGACTATCATTTTAAAAGAAAAGGCACAATAAATATTGGCAAAATAGGCTCCGAGAGACTACCTCCCTGTCCCATACTTTGTTGTTGTTGTTAGAGGTAAGGAAGCAAGCGTAAGGCTTTGAAGGTGAAACCCAAACCTTTATTCGAAAAGCTAAGAAGGAACTCCATCAATTTTCTGAAATTCCCATTAAATTAGAGTGTGACGGTGACCCCTGTATGCACGGGGCTGGCCCTCGGGAGCTGGCTGGCTTGGGGACGTCGTAGGGAGGGAGCTGTGCTGTGTTTGCTTGGTTAGTAGGGGAATTGGCGATTCTTTGCAGTGTAGCTGTCGGTGAGGGCTGGACGGGCTCCATCCCGGGTGGAATGCGGGAGTGCTTCAAATGTCCCGATTTCCACCGTGGGCGGGGGCTGAACGCGTCCCTCGGGGGTGGCAGTTTCCGCAGAGCCGCGACTCGGAACCATCCAGGGCGCAAACCTAAATTAGAAGCGGCCGCGCTCGGAGCCCGGCGCCCCGGCCGCAAGGGCTCCTCCAGCACGCCGCATGGGAGGCCGGGTTCGTGAGGTTGCCCGCGGAACGCCACGGTCCCGGACACCCAGGGCGGCTCGGAAACAACGCGACAAAACGTGTCCTCCCCGGTGGGGCTCGGCCTCGCCGAACTGCGACGCCAGCAGGAAACTGCACGGAAAGGCTCTGTAAACGAATTTCTCAACGCAGCGAAGGAAGCGGCGGTACGTGTGCCCCTCCTGGCGTTCCGTAGACCGGGGCCTCCGGAGGCCACGCCCCCGGGGTACAGGCTGTCTGTCGTGCTGCCTGTTGCGCGTGCCGCAAACTGGGACGGAAGAAGCGCCGCCGGGTTTGTAGCGCGGAGGCTCCTGGAGCCGGAAGTAGACGCTCCTCAGGCTCGGCACCGCGGGAGCCACCCCGCGAGTGGGAGGAGCCGCACATGCGCAGAGGCGTCCGGCAGGGCGCTTAAATACCGGCATGCGGCCGCCGGCGGCCTTTTCCCCTGCCGCCGCCGAGGTGCGCGGAGGCGGAGGCCCGGGTGAGTGTGAGCTTGGCGTGGGCGCCGCGGCCGCGCGCGCGCGCGCGTCTGTGCCTTGTAGTCTCAAGTGCTGTGGACTCGCTGGGGTCTGACGGAAGTGTCTTACTGCTGGCTTTGCTTTTTTCAGTGCGTTCAAGATTCGGCCTCGCCCGTAGTCCACCGCCATGGCCGAGGAAGGGTGAGCTGGGCGTGGGGCCGCCGGCGGGCTGCGCGCGCGGGGCTGGGGTTCCCGGAGCCTGGCCGCTTGTCCTCCGCGCCCCTGCCGGGGCTTCTAACGCGGGTCTGACTGCATTTCAGCATTGCTGCTGGAGGTGTAATGGACGTCAACACCGCGCTTCAGGAGGTGCTGAAGACCGCCCTCATCCACGATGGCCTGGCGCGCGGCATCCGCGAGGCCGCCAAAGCCCTAGACAAGTACGTGTCTCGGTCTCAGTGCTGTGGGTTGCTGCAGCCGGAGAGGGAAGGAGGCGTGAAGTTCATGCTGTTAGCACAAAAGTTCTGAGTGGCAGCCGTTCAGCAGGAAACCTAGGAAAAGGTATCAACTCGGAGCTCTCTAACCCACATAAGACGCGTGGGTTGCCGTGCGTTCTGGGTGTGAGCACTAGTGGCGTTGGTGAGACTGCAGTGTTTGAATGATGACTTGGATTGTCGGATACCCCTACACCCGCCTCATGGGTGAGACGAAATAGTCTGACAAACCTGTGGTTCCTGGGAGTAGCCAGTTGTGCCAAAGGACAAAGGGAAACCTCATTAATTACTTTGCTAATTAGTGTGTTAAGTCCAATAGCGATGTGGTAGCATCTGAGAAATGAACATTGAATGGTACTTAAGAACACGTGGGTCTATTCAGCCACTAAGGTTATGCATGCATACTGGGAACCCTTCGTGCTTGTGATGAGGGAAATTTTAACTTGAATTTATTGGTGTCAATTGGCACTTGGGTCCAGGTGGAGGTCACCTGTGAATCTCGTGCGATGCTTGCTGTAGGATAGTGGCTTGAAATAAGGTTTGTGAAACCTTTTGAGGTCTAACAAAATGAAACCATGAAGTGGTTGTGGGTTTCCTTAGTTCATAAATAACTTTCTAAGAAATATTGGTATCTGAGGGATAGTTAAATTGGCTGAAAATAAACTCCAGTAGTTACGGACTTTAAGCAGTTTGGTACACATAGCTGTGCTGTAAGGTATTACTGGTAACTAGTATAGTTAGTGAAGATGCCTTGACCCAAAACTTACACCGTAAAGTGTGGTTTCACCAATGAATTTTGCGTCTTAGGCGCCAAGCCCATCTCTGTGTGCTCGCATCCAATTGTGATGAGCCCATGTATGTCAAGTTGGTGGAGGCCCTTTGTGCTGAACACCAGATCAATCTAATTAAGGTAAGTAGGTTGGGATAAATGGTACCTCGACCTTGATGCTTAAAACTTGTACATCCAGAGCTCCATGGTAGTTTTGATACTATGAGCAAAGGGGTGTTTGACAAATGGTGAGCTGTATATGATGACAACTGGCTCCCTCTACTGAACAGTCATGAGGAAAATGCCATGTCACCCTTCTGACACAGCCACCTTTGGGATTTAATGTCTAGTTTTCAGTAGCTTCTACCCCTGCTAATAATGGTTTTTGTTTTTGTGCAGGTTGATGACAACAAGAAACTAGGGGAATGGGTAGGCCTCTGTAAAATTGATCGAGAGGGGAAGCCACGGAAAGTGGTTGGCTGCAGTTGTGTAGTGGTTAAGGTAGGTCTGTCTTTTTTTTTAATGTTTAATGGGAGAAAATGTCTTAGCAGGATAACGAATTGTTCTTAAATGTAAGCCGTAATTTGAGCCAGCCAAATAATCTGCTTATCTCAAATGTGCTTCTGCAGAAATTTAGGAAAGGCTGGCAATAGTGATGCCATGTTACGAGCCTTAAGGACAGCTGAAGTCTTTAAGGTCCCTGAAAATGGCTACAGTATTGTATTGCTGGGAAGTACTTAGGTCTGAATTAGTAATAATTAAAGAACTTTAATACTGAATAAGTAATTTGCATCTGATTTTTTTAAGGACTATGGCAAAGAATCTCAGGCCAAGGATGTCATCGAAGAGTACTTCAAGTGCAAGAAATGAATAAATAAAAATTTTGGCTCATTTTTCTTGTTTTTTTTTTGTTTGTTTGTTTGCTGCTGTAAAATGGGGTGTCCCTGTTTGCAGATGGTTGTTAGCATATTGGAAGCATGCTATCTCTGGTCTTAGTTTGATGAAAGACCATAACTAGGATTGGGAAATACATAACACAGTTCTGCCATGGTGTTTCTGGTGGACAGTGTCCAGGACATTGGAGTTTCATCAGTGGAGTTCACAGGCTTAGTGACCTGGGAAGTCTTGGGGCCAAGACTATATAATGACTTCAATTCCAATGAGAGTAGGTTCCCAGCCTAAAGCTGTAGAGTTTACTGACTTCTAAGATTGAAGATAGTATTTGGCATAAAAGGGTCAAATTGAGATGGGATGGAGCATGGGAAAAGGGATTAGAGGAGAGAAAGGGTCAGTTAAAGAGTTTAGACTTGGGGTGGGCTAAGGCCCCCCATTTTCGTCAGTTTAGGTCCCTGATCTATGAAAGTCACCTGGTTTTAGTGTACATCCCTTTTTCTGGTGCCCTTGAAGTTGCACTGCAAATGTTTGGGGAGATTTAGAAACGTGTAACAGTGTGAGGCTTGTTTGGTCTTCAGCATTTGACAGTGGCAAGCTTTCATCGTGGCTTGGTTTTAATGTGTCAGGCAAGCATTTTATTCTGGCCTTGTGCATCTATGAGGCTTTAATATTAAGGGGAAGAAAGATCACTTAGGTCTTCAGACCAGCTACCAATGAAAATACCACAGCTATTAGTACTGCTAGCTGGAGGCTGAACAATAAGCAATGTTTTGGCTGGCCTGCAAGTCATGGTGTCCTGCCATACAGGTCCGGGGGGTGGGGGGGGGTGTAGCATTTTGAAGGTAGGAAAAGGCTTGTCAGAAGAGGTTGGAAAATCTTGAGTTAAGTGGCTGTTTTTCTATTTGGCTTTAATCAAAATGCTGTTTTTTTTTTTTCCCCCAATTTGGCAATATTTAAAAGGTTCTTGGATGGCATGAAAATGTTTTGTGAAAACATTTGATGAGGGATTGTATGTAATCCAGACTGGGATCTGAAGCAACAATCTTGTTCTTTCTACCTTCCAAGAGCTGGGATTACAAATGGGCTAACAAATCTGGCTGAAAAATTTTGTTTTGACAAGTTCTTAGGTTGTGTGTGGCAGTGTGGTTGAAAGATTGTGATCTGTGGGATTTGGGAATCAAACTCGGACTTGGCAGTAAGCACCTTAACCTGATAAACCATTTCTGTCACACAACCCCCGCCCCCATTTTTGGGGAAAATATGTTTGAGGTTGTGGTTGTGGGTGCTTGTCTCTTGTATAAAATACCACTGGTTTGAAATTACAGCCAGCAGAGGGCAGCCTAAGGCTGGTGCCAGATGTAAAAAAGGATAGGGTAAACGGCATTAATGATTATTCTTCCTAGGAAGACTGTGCCTTTGGAGACCAGGAAATTCAACCGTAGGATGAGAGGAAAATACTCTAGAAAACAAAATCCTTGCCGGGTGGTGGTGGCTTATGCCAGTAATCCTAGTATTCAGGAGGTAGAGGCAGGTGGATCTCTTGAGTTCTGAGACCAGCATGGTCTACAGAGCTAGTTCCACACTAGCTGTTACATACAGAACCCCTGTTGCAAAAGAAAAAAAAAAAAAAAGGCTGGGGGCTTTTAGGAATGAGTGCTTGCCTTCCATGCACAAGGCCTTCGGGTCTGTCTCCAACATGGGCATAAAAGAGGACAAGTACTGGGATGTTCTAATTCCTATAATGTTGGTTTCAATTCATTTGTGATTTCTAGTCCATTAGGATTTTACATGTTAAATTTTATTAATGATTGCCAATTAGAATTAAACTAATAGGACATTTTTTGTTTAAAATTTATTTGTGTGGCTTAATTGCATTGTCTTTTTTTTTTCTTGAGATGGCCATGATGTACCTGGCCTGAAACTCATGTAGAGGAGATTGACTTCAAATCCGGATCTCTAATCTCTGCCTCCTGGGTGCTAGGATTAAAAGTCACGTGTCATTGTACCAGTTTTAAACATTGGTAGGGGTGTATGTATCCCTGGCTGTCCTAAAACTTTGACCTCAACTAAGTGATTCACCTGCCTCCTGAGTACTGGAATTAAAGGTGTATGCCACCACAGCCCAGCCTAAACCCTGGGTTTTTAGTTCTTGGAATTAGTCATCTAGAAGTGGAAGCAATTTGACTCCCCCCCCCCCCACAAAAATGCAATTATAAACCAAAAGAAAATGTTTCCTATCAGATCTCTGGCCAGTTATTAAATCCTTTGAAAGTTTTTTTCTTTTTTTGGTTTTTTGAGGCAGGGTTTCTCTGTGGCTTTGGAGACTGTCCTGGAACTAGGCCTTGTAGACCAGGCTGGTCTCGAACTCGTAGAGATCCACCTGCCTCTGCCTCCTGAGTTCTGGGATTAAAGGTGTGCACCACCAACACCCGGCCCAGCAAGTTTTTTCTTTAGAAAAAAAACAGTATTCATATCTTGGTATCAGCAAATATTAATTGGGGAATGTATAGTTTTACTTTTTCTGATAGGGTTTTCTTCCTTTAGTATTTAAAAATCATTGTAATAGTGCTGAAGAGATGGCTCAAGGGTTAAGAGCACTTGCTACTCTTGTGGGGGACTTGTTTTTGATGGCCAGCACCTACATGGCGGCTCAGAACCACCCGTGGCTCTAGTTCTAGGGTACCTGATACCCTCTTCTGACTTCCAAAGGCACAGACATACATGAAGGTCAAAATCCATGCAAACACTTCTAAAAATAATTGCAACAAGGTTTTAAAATGAAAAGTGAACTTAGAGTTAGGTACTACCTTTACTATCTGGATTTTTTTTTCACTATGGACGCTCCTGCACGTCAGGGTGTAGTCCTTTATATTTTCTCTAGTTCCCCTTTGTGTATGTGTGGTCTGTGAGTGTGTGGTGTATGTATATGGGTGTGTGCACTAGGAGGCCACAGTAGGATGCTCAGCATCCTGACCTGTTGCTTTCTGCATACTCTTTCAAGACAGGATCTTTTGCTGAACCTGAATCTAGGCTGTGGCCTGTAGTCCCCAGTGGTCCTCCTGTCTCTGACTCACCACAGGTGTTCAGGTAGTCACCTTTTTAAGTGGGTACTGAGGATTTGAACTCAAGCTCTCATGCTTGCATATGGAGCACTCAGCTATTTGACCAACACCGTCTGTGTCCTAAAGAAGCAAGTGAATTGAAGACTTACTCTAGGGCTTAGTGTCAGTTTGAATATTTTATTTAGCCTTTGTTTCAGAATCCACACTGTTGCTCGTGAAGTCTTAGAGATGAGCATTTTTGTCATGTGTTTTGGTAGAGTCAACTGGTATTGCTGTAATTGTGTATATTTGGAGGGCATTGAGGAGCAAGTCTAGGGCCTTGCATACTAGGTGTTGTGATGGTTAGTGTTTGAAATTGACAGAATCTAGACTTGCTTGGGAGCTGGGCCACTGCACACCCATGGGATAGTATCTTGGTTGCATTTATTGAGTTGGAAAGACCTGTCCACTGTGGGTGGTGCCATTCCCTGGGATTCTGGACTGTATAAAGGGAGCCAGGTAAATGTGTTGCTGTCTACTTTTCAACTGTAAATGTGATCAGCTGCTTCAAGCTCCTACTGCCAACTTGACTCTCCTACCTCGATGGCAGTGGAATGTACCTTTGAACTGTGAGCCAGAATCTATGTCTCTCTTGTTGTTTTTGTCAGAGAGGATTTTGTCACAGCAACAGGAAAAGAAGCTAAGACAGTAAACAGGTACTCTGCTACCCAACTGCATCCACAGTTCCACTACAGCCAGAACATTGAAACTACAACATACTCCTGGAGGAAAAGGGCTTCGATAGGAATGTGGAATATATGTTTTAGTTAGGATTTTTTCCTTCTTATATGCCTGCTTTGTTTGTTATGTAAGTTACAAAAGGTTCTAGAGAAGTCCTCTTAAAGGAATGGTCAAGGGGTATTCGTGGAGATATCTCCACATAGCAGCTCTCCTGCAAGCATCAGTTACTCTTAAACAGTCTAGCACCTAGAATAGTGCTTAAAATGGTAAGCACTTAGGTATTTTGTTGTTAATTAGGTGAATAAGGTAGGCTTGTTAATTTATTTACGGCCTTCATTCTAAGGCTGAATTGCTCAGTCTTTTTTTGACCCTTTATTTTCTCATGTTCCTTTCTCTCTGGCAGCAAAAGTCAATCTCAGCTTGGTCTCTTTCAGTTTAGTGTGGTGCCGAGCTGTCTCAATTTCTCTTCTTTCCAACTTCACTCTAGGGAGGAGGGCAGAAAAACATATCCATCATAATATGGGTGCATGGCTCTAGGAGTCTGAAAAAAATAATTTTAAAAGCTATTTTGAGACCTGGGAATAGTAAAACGCATGTGATTTCAGGGAAACTATTTTTACACCGCAATAATTTCGTTTTGAAGCCTATTTATTGAAACATAGGCCAACAGCACAGTATTGGGCAAGTGATGTGAATTAAACATTATACGAATGTAGTACTTGTCTTTTTATTTTGTCTTTCAGCCCAACCGCCCCTCACTAAAATTTACAAATGGACATAAAAACCCTGTTTATGCCTGGTTGACTTGTTAGAGAAATACTGAGTAAAAGGCCTGTGGTATTTCACATGGCTGTCACCAGGTTAAAGGAGAAAAATGCGTGTAAAAATAAATAACTGAGATCCAGAGGGGTAAATAAACTGTTAACATACAGAATGGCACAAGTTAAAAATCCCGTCTTCTCTCCTAGACCCGATGCTGGGTAAACTTGGGAATTCAGGGCAGATGTTTTGCCGGATGGGTTCATGTTGTGGCTTGCTGGGAGGTGGGCCATAAAGTGTTGTTGTAATGTCACTGTTTCATAAAAGAATACACAGATGATTCTTAAGAAATTAATGATTTTAAGACCTCTTTCAGATGGCTGTAGTTTGAAATAAAATCAGGCAAAATAATCTTAATTTTGTTGTATAGAGACATAATATCGAGTTGCATAGTGTATTGGTGTGTGATTTTTTTTTTGCAACATTTTAAATTTTAGATTTATTTACTTTTATATATATGGGTGTTTTGCCTGAGTGTATGTCTGTGCTCTATGTGCATGCTGGGAGCCCGTCATCCAGAAGGTGGCATTGGATCCCCTGAACTGTAGTTACACATGGTTGTGAGCCACCATGTGGATACTACCAACACATGGGTCCTTTGTACGAGCTCTTAACCACTGAGCAATCTCCCCAGCCTTGCAATGTTTTAAATAATAGAGTTAAATTAAAAATTAATATTAAAAATATTTTAGTAAGAAAAGGGCAAGAAAGGGAAAGGGCAATGTTATAGTAAAGACTTTTTTTCTTTTACTGATTATTGTCTTCCTTACTGGAAGACAAGTTGACAGCAAGTACACTGAATATCATCAGATGATTGGCTTGCAAGGCATTGAGTAGAACCTCAGTGGGCAGCAAAATAAGATTCCTACCATGTGGCTGATTCTTGCTGTAAGGCCTTAGGAGTTGAATCGGGGAAGGAAATGCATATACTGACTGGACTCACTGAACTTTACTAGACTTGACTCGTAGATGAAAACCTTATTAAGTCTCAAGCATCCATGAATAAAACTTGTCAATTAAAAATAAGTTTGAAAAAGCAAGCTTGGGTGAGAAATGCTGATATTTATTTAAGGAAAGCAGAATCATACATTCATATTTACAATACCTTATCTAATTTGAAAAAAAATACGAATTTCTTTCTGTGAGAAATGAAGACCCTTACTTTATATTAATAGCATTAGAGGCAGTTTTACAATTTTGCACATTCAAGCATCAGCCCAGAAGGACAAGTGTGGCAATTTAGTGCAGACTCTTCCTCCCTTTCCTCATTGAGGAATCAATCAGGATCAATCAATAGGCTTATCAGCTAATGACCTTGCAGGCAAGCTTAACTCAGGACCACAACAGGGAACTTGCTGGGCCCTTAGTAGGGGAGTAATGAATTAACAGGATCCAGGGCCTCTAGGAAAAAGAAGAGAGGGGAGTCTATTTGAATGAGACCTGTAGAGTTCTTGCCCTGCCTATGAGGCATAGGACTGAGCTGGAGGCCAGAGGAAATGACATTATTGGTGGATGTACAAGGAATGTTAACATTGCCTTACAAGAACCCATGAGGAGCCAGGGAAGTAGCTCAGCTGCTAAAGTGGTTGCTATGCTAGCGTGAGGAGCTTGAGTTTGATCTCTGTGAATCCACATAAGAGAAGGATAACATAGGGTATCCTTATAATTTCAGCATTGTGGAGGCAGAGACAGGTCAATCTCCAGGGCTCCCTGTGGTCTGTCTAGTCAGTGAGTTCAGGCCAAATGAGAGACTCTGTCTCAAAACACAATGTGGCAGCACCCAAGGATGATCCCTAAGCCTCCATGCATCATCCTACACACATACACACGTAAGTCATAAACAATAACACACAAGAATCACTGAAGACCTCACTCTTCCGCAGTAGCCTAGGAGGTGGAATTTTAGAAGTTGCCAATACTTTACACAAGGGCCAAGGCTATTTATATGGCATTCTTCCATATAATTGTGATGTCCTCATGTGTGCCAAATTGGTGGAGTCACTTTGTCAAATTAATTAAGGTGGACAACTAAAGAAAGGGGCATGGATAGGTGTCTCCAAAACTGGTTGAAAAAGGAAGCCTTATAACTGGTTATAATTGTGCAGTTGTGTATAAACTGGTTATAATTGTGCAGTTGTGTATAAACTGGTTATAATTGTGTAGTTGTGTATAAACTGGTTATAATTGTGTAGTTGTGTATAAACTGGTTATAGTTGGGTAGTAATTAAAGACCATGGCAAAGTCTACTTTGCCTTGTCATTTAAATCAGTTCTAATTTTCATGAGGCATTATATTTACCTTTTAAGTTAGTACTTTAAGTGGGGAGTGTTGTAGGTGATTGGTAGTGGACTCTGATATTTTAAAATATGTTATTCACTTAGGTATTCCATTTGTCTTTTTGTGATATCAATAGAATGTTCCTAATAATAAATACATTTAGACCAACTTCAAAAGTTCTCATACATCTTTATTTTATAAATAGTTTATATATGCATGTATGTGCTCTTGTGCTCTTGAAAGTGTTCACAAGTGTGTGTGTGTGTGTGTGTGTGTGTGTGTGTGTGTGTGTGTGTATTATGTATATATGTGTGTTGTGTTGTGCCCAAGTTGCAAAGATCCCCAGAGACCACCAGGAAGACGACAGACCCACCAAACTGCAAAAGCAAGGTTTTTTATTCATCCAACCATGAAAGGGACCCCCTTCTAGCAAGCTGATGCAGCAGCCTCCAGAGGGGGCGAAGTTTCCTGGCTATTGCTAGGTTTTAAAGACAAAAATTACAGGATTATATCAGTAAGTACGGGTTGGTTTCTGATTGGTTGACATTTGGGAACAATTATGAGAATTTCTCAAAGTCATGTTTTGTCATGAAATACCTGTGTACCAATTATTTTCATTGGTCAGTGCTGAGAAGGAACATTCTGTGGTTTCTATGGCTTTTTCTTGTTACTTGCAGGTGGCCTATTGTACATAGATACCAGTAGTTTTTAGAACTGTATCCTGGAGACTATAGGGGAGGTTTTGGTCTCCCCCGGAGTTTCTTTAGTGGCCAAACAGTTACCAGGAACCAAGTACCTAGGAGGCTGGGGCATGGGGATGGGTGGGTCTGGAATTTCTTTGTGTGCAGTTTTGGCCCTAGGCTCCAGGAGGCCAGGATCTGGAGTTTCCTTGTGTCAGAGGCCAAATGTCTTTTCTGTAGCCTGTCATGGCTGCTAAAGCAGGGGGCTGAGTGAGGGTGTGGTTCCGTCATTTCTAGAAGTGAAGTCTTTTAGTTTAGTTTACCCCTTGCAGTGTGTGTGTTTGCATGTGAGGGCAGATGCCTTCAGAGGCTAGAAGGGGCTGTTGGGTTATCCTGGAAGTGGAATTGCAGGCAGCTGTGGGTGCTGAGAACTGAAATTGGGTTCTCTGTAAGAGCAGTAAGTGCTATTAAGTAGCAAGCTATCTCTCCAGTTCCAGATTCTATCAATCCTACCATTTTCCTTGTTCAAAAGTCTAGTCATGCTGGGAATGTATCTCAACTGGTAGAGTGCCTGCCTTTCTCTGGCTTCATTTCACAGCACCACATAAAAATGAGACATTGTGGCACTTAGAAAGTGGAGGCAGAAAGATCAGAAGTTTAAGGTTATTCTTGACCATTCCATTCTTTTCTAAGATTCCAGACTATTGTTTTTCCTTCCTTCCTTCCTTCCTTCCTTCCTTCCTTCCTTCCTTCCTTCCTCTTTCTTTCTTTCTTTCTTTCTTTCTTTCTTTCTTTTTTTTTTTTTGCTTTTTTGAGACAGGGTTTCCCTGTGTAACAGCCCTGGCTGTCCTGGAACTTGCTCTGTATACCAGGCTGGACTTGAGCTCACAGAGATCTGCCTACCTCTACTTCCTGAGTGCTGGGATTAAAGGAGTGAGCCACCACTGCCTGGCTCAAGATAATTTTTATCTTGTTTTGAGATAGCCTTGGCTAACCTGGAACTCACTATGTAGACCAGGCTGGCTTCCCACTCATAGAGATCTGCCTGCCCCTGCCTGTTGAGTACTTGGGTTAAAAGTTGTGGAGACTCAAGACAATCTTTTTAACTGTGAGCCCCTGTAAAATCAAAAGAGTTAATGTAGCAGCACACAATAGCACATAGTAAACATCTCCAGTACAAAAGTAAGGAGGAGGAAGCAGCAGGAGGAAGCCCAGTAAAGAGAGGGACCACCACCCAGCAGGCAGACATTAAACTCCGTAGCTGTGTTGAGCATCCAGGGGTCATGGTAGTATCATAGGGTGTTCTGTAGCCTACACCTCCACACACACCCCTTGTCCCTCCTGAAAACACATCCTAAAATGTAGAAATCAATGTCTATATTTCTCACATCCATTACCCCACTATTGGTACCCAGCTTTTGTATTAGTTACCTTCACTGTAATTCATAGCTGACAGAGCAACTTAAGGGAAGAGGGTTTTCTTTTGGCTCTCAGTTTTAAAGGACATGGTTCATCATGGTGGCCAAGGTTTGGTGGTACAGCTTCTATCTGTCATGATAGGAGTCCGTGACACTGCTGTTAGGAAGCAGAAATTGTTGGAATATGATCAGAAAAATAATATTCAGGAAACCAGTGCTGTTTTTGCCGGAGTTCAGATTGCAAAAGCTATGGGGTCAGTGAGACTTGCATCAAGGTCCTAAGGGAAAAAAAAAACAGTGAGACCAGGCAACATGTAACAGGGTCATATTCCTTGTGTGGAGCCTCTGCATGGGTTATGGGCTATGCATGATGCTATGAAAATGGAACCAAAGTTTGATGGAGACCTTAGGACTTTTGAAATGACAGAAATGTATGCTGTCTTCTGAAGAAACCGAATAAAGTTTGCTCAAGCAAGAAGCCAAATATGCAGCAGGGAAATGTAACGATAAGTAAGCACATATGGGTAGAATCACCAAAGCCTGTGAGGGCCTGCAATGGTACCACCGGAAGCTCTGAAAGCTAGGCACTGACCTACAGAGTTTGATATCTGTCCTGCTAGGTTTAGATAGAGTCAAAAACATCTCTAAAATAATTACAGCTTAAAAATATCACATTTAAAAGAAAATCATCACAGCATTGCCATATTTAATAATTAAAAAAGTCTTCATAATTATTTTTTGAGAATAATATTATTGTACACTATGGAGTGAACAGAAGATGGCAGCATTGCTTCAGCAGTTAGAAAAGTTTCACTCCTAAAAGGGATGGGAGTTGACTGGCAGAGTCATGGCAGCAGGGGCTGTTGTGTGCGCAGAGACCAGGCACGCTGTTTCCTCTGTAGGGGATGTAGGAAGAAATCATGAAGTAAGTCTGGTCAATGCCTCTGCAGGCTGCACACTTTAACATGTTTTCCAGGGCAAGAGGACCTTCCCTGTAAAAAACGAAATGGGTCAGATGTTGAGGTTTTTTTATGAGATGTAGAAAGCTGTTCATGGGTAACAAAGAACTTGGCTGTACAGCTGTGAGCATTTAATCTGTATTTTATGGACTGGTAATTTTCTAAGAATAATAGATGCTTGCCTTCATTTCTTCTCAAAACTTTAAGGAGATGTTAGTGATGAGAAAAAACTTGGATCTCAGGTGAATAGACATACAAATATGGCACGGAGAACTAATATACATTTGTTTCAATGGTTCATGCCAGAGAACAGCAATAGGTTAGGGAATCACTGGCCTCAAGGCCCTGGATCATTTCAGCAGCCTGTTTTGTACCTCCCTTGGTGGAGTCAACATGTATACGTATACGTACATCTATACTCATCTTTAAGATATACATATGTGTTACATGTAGAGTTTGTAATCTTTCGTAGTTTATGTCATTAAGTTGAACCAGTTGTTGGAAGAGTTTCTGGAAAATAAAATTTATTGACTAAGAAAGAAAAGAAAATGAAGGCCCACAAAGGTTTTTATTGATGCCTGTGTTAAAAAAGAGACAAGCTTTGAATTAAATTGGAAAGCCACCTTTATCATCATTTAAAACTATATTCCTGGGCTTGGGAGAGATTCCACAATTAATGATGCTTACCACTACATCTGAAAACCTGAGTTTGATTCCTGGAATCCACATAGTAGAAGGATAAACCCACTTATGTAAGTGCCTTCTTCCATAAACAAATAAACAAACTGAAAAAGTCTATGTTTTTAGAAGACTTCCTTGCATATGCTGTGTCCCCCAGCTAGAAGTCTTGTTTCAAAGGTGTGTCTCCACATTTAACCTTTCAAAGATGGATTTATATTACTCATTTAAATTAACATTTGAACTTTAATTTCCTCGTGTCTACTTATAATTTGATCTGGGCAATGATTGCTTTTTAAAATTATATTTTGAGAAAGCAGCCTTTATAATGACATACATTTGACTGTGTGTACTAAACAGAACATTTTATTAATATGCTAACTCATTTTCCATTGAAAGTAGAAGCTAGCCCCATACATAAATACAGCTTTTTATGGGTTCACTAGAGTCCTAAAGGTGAGCTTGAAATGTAGTCTATTACTTGGTGGCTTACATCACTGTCAGGGTTAATATATGAGAAATAATGAGTTGAGTGTGAGCTTGAATAAATGAAAACCATGGATGTTTAATAATGCAGTCAGAGGTTTTTTCCTGAGCTCAATAAATAGTGTGGGAGCATATATGATCTTAAAACCTATTACTCCATTGCTCTTTTTACATATGCCAGGTCTCCTCAGCAACTAATTGTGACAAAGGCACTGGTAACAATTTTCATGTCTTTTGAGTTAATGACTTTAAATTGGATTATTGTATAAGAGATTCTTGGTGTATCTGTAGGGCTCATCACTGAGCTTCAATGATCTTAAAACCTATTACTCCATTGCTCTTTTTACATATGCCAGGTCTCCTCAGCAACTAATTGTGACAAAGGCACTGGTAACAATTTTCATGTCTTTTGAGTTAATGACTTTAAATTGGATTATTGTATAAGAGATTCTTGGTGTATCTGTAGGGCTCATCACTGAGCTTCAGGTCGATGAGTAGAAGCTTCTTACATTGCCCACATCAACCCATTTGAAAAGTGGTAACTTGGAGAGGGGAATAAAATTGCATTAAAATATCTGTGTTGTATGTCTGTCTTTCCCTATGACTGTCAGTCTATCTGTTTTTCGTCCCACATTGGCTTTACAGTCAAAGGGGGCTTAGATATGAATCCCAGCCTCAAATGGTGGTGGTTATCATGATGGCACAGAATTTATTATAGTAGATATGTATGCATATATGATATTTTAAAATAATATCATTGGGTTCCATTTTATTTGACAAAGCACAACCTATATAAAGATAGTTTTCCAATCTGTTAAAACTCAGATGTCCCTAAAGGAATAAGTTACAAGTTTTATTTACATAGTTTTTGAAACGATATATTTGTGTAACCTTCTCAGAAAGGGTTTATAAATAGCTTTCATAGCCATGGACTTTATTAGGGTCCCAGTCCTGAGGGGTCCATAGAAGTGGGTCTAAAGATTACTTAGAGAGATTATGGAAAACTGCTCTGCCTCATAGAGTTTGTGCCTGCTCAGATTCTTGCTCTTGGCTTCAGCTCTCGACGGTGGCTTTGGGCCTCTGGGGCTGACCTGTTTGCAAGCACACTGCTTGTGACCACTGAGGGCTCTGCGACTCCGCATAGCATTGGACAGAATACACCATACTCACTGGCACAACACAATGCGTTACTTTGCATTTCTCATTTATGTATGATTTAAAAAAAAACTATTTTGAAAATGCTCCCTCTGTGTGCTTTTAAACTGGTCAGATTACTTTCTGTGTAAAGGCATTCCTGTCCTGTAGGCTTCTGAAAGGTGAACATGAACACTTTGGGGATTTCAGTTTAGAGTTAATCTGGAAAAAACATGCAGACAACTTCTTTTACCCTTGTCTAATAAGACTTCTCAAACTTTGTTTCTTTTTGTTTGCCTGAAAATAATTTTCATTGATTTTTCCTGTACTTCCTTAACTCACAGTCTGTAAACTTGGACTCTGAATGTCAAATCTATCCTGGATTATCCATATTCACCCAGTCTTCTTTATGACCTTCATGATTTCCTTCTCTTAAGCATTTAGTGGTGAAGAACTTTAAAAGATAGTTTCATAATCAGATCCATAACATATATCACCAAGATAGCCTATATATACTCTGAATCACCAAGACACCTGACATCACCAAGACAGCCTACATCACCAAGACACCTGACATCACCAAGACAGGCTACATCACCCAAGACAGCCTATATTATTAAGACATCCAACATCACTAAGACATGTGACATCATCAAGACAGCCTATATCATGAAGATACTTGAGATATCACCAAGATACCCTACATCACAAGACATCCTACAGCATGAAGACATCCTATACCACCCAAGACAGCCTATAGCACCAAGACACTGACATTACTAAGACCCTACGATGAAGACATTTGACATTATCAAGACAGCCTATATCATCAAGACATCTGACATCACTAAGACACATGACATCACCAAGACAGCCAACCCTTTGTATTCTATCTGTTTTTCACAGTATGACATATGGTTGCTGAGTTTTTGGAGCTGGTCAAACACAAAATGGGAAGTGCTGAAAATATACAAAAGATAAAATGATGGTGAACTTTTTTGAGACAGTGTTTCTTTGGAGCCTGTCCTGGAACTCGTTCTGTTGACTAGGCTGGCCTTGACCTCATAGAGATCCTCTTGCCTCTGCTTCCTGAGTGCTGGGATTAAGGGTATGCACTACTACTGCCCAGCTAAAATTTTGAAATTATTGGTCAAAATAGAGTAAAGTACTAAGAAATTATGGCTGGAGAGGTGGCTCAGTAGTTAAGAGCACTGGCTAATCTTTGAGAAGACCTAGGTTCAACTCTCAGTACCTACATGGTAGCTCACAACCATCTGCTACCCTCTTCTGACCTCCATGGGCACTAAGCATGCATATGGTACACATACACACATGCAGTCAAAACACTCACAAGTAAAATAAAATCATCACAGATTATGAAAGCTTAGATTCCTAAAATGCATGTCGAACACACTGATTTGGGAGGTATAGGGACTTTGAAGTCAGTTCAAGACACCCCAAGACCAACTCTTCAGCACAAAGGAGACTTATTTGCCCCAGAGGGACAAAGTGTTGTAGTCTATTTAAAAATGACATGAAGAGAAGTCACACCATGCAACAAAGCTCACACAGGAGTTTTATTGAAAGAGGAGAGAGAAAGGACAGAGAAGGGGTCAGAGAGGGCCAGAGACTGGTCTCTGGGGACAAGAGCGGCAAAAGAGAGGGAAAGAGAGAGGGAAAGAGGGAGGGAGGGAGAGAGGGAGGGAGGAGGAAGGGAGGGAGAGGGAGGGGGAGGGAGGGAGGGAGAGAGAGAGAGAGAGAGAGAGAGAGAGAGAGAGAGAGAGAGAAATGGGAGGTGGGCAAGGCCCACCTTTTAAAAGGGAACATAGTGAATATGCACAGGTGGTCTCTTAGTGGCTGCAGGTGAGGATATATCCTGTCAGGAACCCAAGGGCAGGCCAGTACAGAAACCTGAATACTAACACAAAGGACAGTGAATAACACACACATACACACACACACACACACACACACACACACACACACACACACAAACCCCAAAACAAAACAAAAAACAAAAAACAAAACAACCAGGAGATAAAGGATGGGAGAGAAGGAGGAAAGGAACAAGGGAGAGGGGAAGGGGTTTTGTCTTGGGGTTGGGGAAAAAAGACTGCCTCTGGATGAGGGAGACAGATGTGCCCCATAGGCAAATAGCAGTATTTTGTTGTTGTTCTTTCCAGACAGGGTTTCTCTGTGTAGCTTTGGAGCCTATCCTGGCACTTGCTCTGGAGATATTTTTTTATTTTTTATTTTTGTTATGGGAACACCTAAAATCAACTCTCAGTAATTTTGTAGTATAGAGTATATATCATTAACTTTCACCGTGATATACAATAGATCTCTTCAATTTATTTCCCCTAACAAAAATGTATCCATTGACCAACATTTCTCTCTTTAAGTCTACAAGTCTTCTAAGGAGGAACTTAATGACTTAAGGGGATTTCTTTCTTTTATTTTCCTTTTTTTCTGAGACAGGGTTTCTCTGTATAGCCTTGGTTATCCTAGAACTCACTTTGTTCACCAGGCTGGTCTTGAACTCAGAGATCTGTCTGCCTCTGCCTCTGGAGTGCTGGGATTAAAGGTATGTGCCACCATTGTCCAGCTAGGAGATTTCTAATGTTAAGAAGACCCTGTGTCTGATTCAGATGAACTACCGATGGTCCACTTGAAAGAGGGAAATTATATATGCATTTATGAAATACCTTTATTTGTTGTTTTTTTAACATCAAAATGAGTGCAAATATCTCATGATCAATCCGTTACTGTGAGGCCAGGGTTTCTCACTGTGCTGGCCTGCTGGTAAGTTCTACAGTATCTTTTCATAAGCAATGCCTAAAACACACCCTTTACATTTTCTATTCACAATTTCTTTGTAATAGGGTAAGAGTAAAGTGCCTGAAAAGCAATCTAACTGTAGTAATTCTTAGAGGAGTGTGGTTTCCCCCCTCAACCCACAGTTTCATTTAATTCTGCAGAAATCACTTTTGTACTGTCTTCTCAAAACATTTAAAGTAGGCTTCATAGAAATAACTGTGAAGTTTTGCTTTTATTTTGTAAAAGTGTATATTCTTTATTAAATTATTACTAAATATTAGTTTAATTCATTAACGTTTGATAGTAATTATAGTGATTATAGACAGACTAATGAATAAATTTTTTAGTTAAGCATAAAACTCAGTAGACAGCCATATTTGGTGGCACATGACTTTAATTTCAGCACTCAGAAAGCCAAGGTGGGCAGATCTCTGTGAGTTCAAAGCCAGCCTAATCTATTTGGTGAGACTGCTTCAAAAGCAAAACATCTCCCCCACCAAATAAGCCCCAACAAGCCTTCTAAAATACAGCCTTTTGTTCAGAGCATTTAGAGCAGTGGTTCTGGATCTTCTTAATGCTGAAACCCAATAGTTGCTCATGTTGTGGTGACCCAACCATGAAATTATTTTCATTGCTACTTCATAACTGTAATTTTGCTACTGTTATGAATCATAATGAAAATATCTGATATGCAGGATATCTGATGTGCACCCTGAAAGTGGTTGTGACCTACAGGTTGAGAACCGTCGAGAACCCCTGATTTAGAAATCTACGAATGTCATTCTAAATGCTTAACATAAGGTAATGGCTTGAAAGCAAATTAATCTGATAAATCAACTTATTGGAAGTCACTTTGGAACGCTCGATGACAAAACCATGAAACACAGAGCTCATAATCCACATCTCTGGAACACTTGCTATGTGACACACGGAGTCACTTTACTATAGTGTCTCACACTCCAGTCACACATACCCTTTGAGGTATAGTTTATAATTAGCTTCATTTTACATGGGAGGAAACAGAGGTTTCCAGTGTTAAGTCACAGAGGGTCACATAACTTTGTCATTGGAGGTAAAATTCAAACCCAGGTCAGCCTGTTTCTAGAGCCCAGGGTCAGCTATTTGCTTCTAAAGCCTAACCTGACTGAAGAGGGGGTTAACCTTGTCCCTTGCTGGTGATCTCCGTTGGCCTGACATTGATCTATGGGGCTGGGTCAAGGCCACGGACTCTGCAAGACAAGTGTCACCATAACCGATAGCTTGCATGTGTGTGCTAGTTCTAAGAACAACTCTATTAACTGTTTGTGAATGAGACAAAGCACCAGGTAATTAACAGAGTTAATGTCGCAAACAATGGACAGATGGGGTGTTTGGAAGAAAAGTCTGCTAAGCTAGATCCCAGGCTTCTAAGAGGTAAATAAATTCTTATCATTGTTTCTGAACACTCTACCCTGTTTTGAAGAAGGTATTTATCATGCTGTCTCCTTTGAGGTGCTTTTTTATGGTGTGATGAATGTGGCTCCCTGGCATGGCTGTTTTACACAAGCCTCAAGGCAGAAGACTTCCACCTCAAAGGAAAATAAATTAGCTTTAAGAGAAGAAGAAAAAAGAATGCCGTCAACCTTTTAATCTTTCTTTTCCATCTCCTGCCCGCCCCCCCACAACTAAGAATATTTCATCTTCAGGGATTCATTGTTCCTTTCAAGAAGGGCATCAGGTGACCCAGATGTGCACTTTGAGAGGGCCTTTCCCATCCTTTGTCACACACGCATGTGCTGTGTTATAAATAATCACCATGGATTAATTGCCTAGCATACTACTCCAGGCTATCTGCACGGCCACCATTTCCCTCCCAGAGGAAAGACTGGTGGGTACCTTTGCCTGGGTGTCATTTAGTAATAAAATGTTTTTCTTAGAAGTTTCCCAGTGAACCACAAAGCACTTACAGCATTTTGCACCCATTTTCTTGTCTTTGGCCAGTGAATAATAGCATTTAGCTTTCTTTGAAGTGTAATTTATTCATCAAGAAGTCATTCTGTTTATTTGGTGGTTATGGGTTTTCTGAGACTGCTCTTTTAAATATGCCATATTTGAAATATTTTTCCAATAATAATTTTGATCCGAGCATTAAAAAGCAAGCCATTTCTATCTTGTACTGGCAAGAGCCATTAAAATAATCCTGTGAAGTTTTTGTTGTATAAAGATTTGCTTTCAGGGAAGGGGGCAACTTCATTGGCGCCTTAAATTTAGTTAGACTTAGATTGCCTATACCCTGTCATAGAGAATTAAGGATTTCTGTCTGGCAGAAAATTAGTAGCTGCTGTGAGGAAGTCCAAAGGAAATAGGAAGACTGACTCTTCTCTGAGGCTGGTCCCTCAGTGTCTGTGAGAAAACACTGAGCGCGTGTCATTTAACTGAAAAGAAAGTTAGCTTTATGAGCGTCCGCCTCACAGTAGGGAATGGTTCTTTGGCTTCTCCGCAAACTTCAGTTTGACTTGAAGTTAAGTGAATACTAAGGTGGATGGAAGTATCAACACATCTTTACAGCTGGACACACTCAAATGATGTATGGAGGGTGTTAGAATCTGAACAATGGCTCACATTTTCCTGATAAATATAAATATTATTTATGGAGGAGACCAGTGGTTCTCCAAGGGTGGTCCCAAGAGGAGTAGCAACCATGCAATTGTGTCTGACTGGAGTGTGAGATACCCAGATACTTGAATAAACATTATTCTGGCTGCATCTATGAGGGTGTTAACTGGATGAAATTAACATTTGAATCAGGCTGGATGCAACAGGTAGCCCTCTCAAAGTGGGTCTCCTCCAACACGCTAGGAGGCTGAATGGCAAGAAGCTGTTCCTGCTTGTCTGATGATTTTTTTGATTTGGGCCATTGGTCTTCTCATGCCTTCATTTTGTACCAGCACCTTTACCATCTGTGGGGGTTTGAATAAGTGTCCCCCCCCATAGTCTCATCTATTTGAACACTTGGTCCCCAGTTGGTGGTGCTGTTTGGGAAGGTTTAGGAGAGGTGGCTTTCCTTGCTGACAGAAGTATGTCACTGCTTCCAGCTGGCTCTTTCTGCTTCATGTTTTCCTTTGAAGATGTGAGCTTTCAGCTCCTGCTGCCCTGCCTGTTGCTTGCTGCTGTGCCTTCCTGCCATGATGGACGCTTTCCTTACGAACCATAAGCCAAAGAAGCTCTTTCTTCCCTAAAGTGCGTTTGTTACGGTGCTTTATCACAGCAACAGCAGAGTAATCAACACAGGTCATTGTTCTTCTTATGCCTTTATTTTTTTTTTTTTAGTTTTTAGAATTATTTCTATTATGTATAATATGAGTATTTTGCTTGCATGTATGTTTGTGCACCATGTGCATGCCTGGTGTCTGCAGAGGTTGGAAGAGAGTGTTGGATTCCCTGGAACTGCAGTTCTGGATCAATGTGAGCCACCATGTGGATGCTGGGAACTGAATGCAGATCCTCTGCAAGAAGATGAAGTGCTCCTAACTGCTGAGACATCTCTAAGCCTTCCATGCCTTCCTTCTTGTGCTAGAGCTTAAACCATTCACCTTTGCTTCTGAGATCCTCAGATTACAGATGGTCTGTTTAATAGGCATCTATAATCACATGAGCCAATTCCCCTCCTCTCCTCCCTCCCTCCCTCCCTCTCTCCCTCCCCCCCTCTCTCTCACTGTGTGTGTGTGTGTGTGTGTGTGTGTGTGTGTGTGTGTGTGTGTGTGCACCTTATTTATTCTTCAGTTCTTCATCTCTGGAGAATCCTAATGCAGTAATACTTTATAAAGACAAATTCTCAAGTCTTACTTCAGTTTTAAGTGTTAGGGATTGGTAAGTGCTACAAAAAATAATCACTCAAGTAATAGGATAGGGACAATGGGAAATCTTTATACATCTTAAACATGAATGGTTAGGCTTCTTCTCCACATTTATCTACTGGAAGAGCAATTATTAACACATATGGATAATGAAACATAGTTATCAGTAGATAGAGGGAACTTTTTAATCAATTACTAAATGAAACAAAATAAAACAAAAGAATCTAACTTTAATCTTCTAATGTAAGTCCCACTAAATAAGACCTTAGATACAATGGGAACTATTAAAACTGTGACGTGATTGCCAGGGTCTGAATGCATTTGAAGTTTGTAGAACTCAGGGAGACATTTAAAAGAAGGATGTTTGTGCTCTCACCTGACGATGTAAGTATATATATTTAAATAAGAGATAACCCAATGAATTATTAATTAATCCTTGGGAAGCAGCACATGTCATTTCTATGTAGCCCTGGCTGTTCTCCCCGTATAGACCATCCTGGCCTTCCACTTGCAGAAATCCGAGGCCTCTGCCACCTGGGTTCTGGTATTAAAGGAGTGTGTCACCAAGCCTGGTTTAGTTTTCAGACAGGATTTCTCTATGCAACCCTGACTGGCCTGCACTTGGTTATGTAGATCAGGCTGGCCTTGAATTTACAGAGAAACACCTGCCTCTGCTTCCTGGGTGCTGGGATTATTGGCATGTACTACTTACTATCCCATGCCATTTTTTACATGAAAAATGGTGTATGGAAATCTGAAAAAAATTAATGATAACATTAGCCTTGTCAAATTCAATTCTGATGTCGCTATTTTTTAATTTTTTTCCTTGTTTTACTCTAGGAAATACTATTATTAAACAATCATGTACATGTTTGGGAACAGGTATCTAGCTCCATTTTAAATATCTGACTTATAATAATATTTAATATGTACCAAACTCTCAAAAACTCAGGATACACTTGCTAGTAGCTAATGAAGAATGGATGTACATCTTTGTTGCATGCTAAATTTAAATCTTTAAGTAATTTTTGGGTAACGTCTTAAAGTTGAAAATAAAAAGCAAAGTTGACAGTGATATATTGATTTATATTTATATTATATCATGGTGTTGGGCCACTGACCCTTTGGCACAGGACCACACAGTACCTCCCGGAGAGTCAGAGTAATACCTGGCTACCTCTATTGCAGTGTTGAACCAGTTTTCTCTATAGAGAGTGAGATATAAACTGCATGGTTGTGTTTTATGAAGCTGCACAAATTATTCCTACTCATTTAGTCTGTGGTACATATTATCATATCCTATTGTCACATTTTCTCCATCCAGGTGTTTCAAGAATTAGTTTTTTCGATTTTTTTTCACAGTTCATGGTTGCTTATCCAAATACTCTGCCATTAAATACTGTATTATTTTACTGCTGTGGTACAAAATATGACAACCAGATCATTGTAATAATCTAGCAGTATTCTTGCCAATATAGAACAAAGAAGGTTTTCTAAGTTTGGAATCATTCTGTCACTTTTGCGGTCCTGTTATATATGCTATTACTTAATTCTTCTGTCAAGCTGCTGTTTTTTGACACCTTCCTGGCACCTCTTCTGGACTTTAACTTTTTACATCTTGGTTTTTCATCTTGTACAAGAGAAATATGTAAGCCAATCTGTTTGCTAGCAAATGGTAGGATGATGTAAAGGCTATTCTAGAAATAGTTTGAGATACTTGGCAAAACTCTTTATTTTATTTTATTTTATTAAACAGGGTTTCCCTGTGTAGCTTTGGCTGTCCTGGCACTTACTCTGTAGACTAGGCTGGCCTTGAACTCACAGAGATCTGGCTGCCTCTGCCTCCTAAGTGCTAGGATTAAAGGTGTGTGCCACCACTGCCTGGCACCTGGCAAAACTTACATTAATTCACAAATTAAAAGCAGAATTTTCATTGTTTTAAATTCTGAGGTGTTAACTCAAATGTTGCCTCAATTGTATCAATACTTTCATTGGTTTGCTTCCCATTTTAGTCAGTTAAAAAAACTATTGGTGGTCTCTGTGAGTTCGAAGCCAGCCTGGTCTACAGAGCGAGTTCCAGGACAGGTTCCAAAGCCTCAGAGAAACCCTGTCTCAAAAAAACCAAACAAAAACAAAAACAAACTATTGGTGGGATAGGCAGTGGTGGTGCATGCCTTTAGTCCCAGCACTTGGGAGCCAGAGACAGGCAGATAGATCTCTATGAGTTCCAGACCAGCCTGGCCTATAAGAGCTAGTTATAGGACAGCCTCCAAAGCTACAGAGAAATGCTGTCTCAAAAAAACAAAACCAAAACAAACAAATAAACAAACGACAAAAGCAAAAACAAAAAAAACCCAAAACAAAACAAAACAAAACAAAAACAACAACAAGCTACTGGTGGAGGTTTATGTTTAAAAGTTAACAAACAATATGCTTCAGTGGCATTTTTGTATATAACATTTTCTGAGGGAAGAAGAATATATCTTGGAACTTCTTTTGTAGGGTTGGACATAAGCATGCTGAGTGGTTTTTTCTTCTCCTAAAATTGATGTGGTTGGGATGGGTTACAGGGTTGATTACAGAGCTCCATGGCGGACCTTCATCTTATGAGGTTAGGAGAGTGATTTATAATATTGACCACAGGTCAGATTGTCTGTGAGAAGCTGTGCTTTCAGCACCCCAGGGTTAAAAGGAAAAACCCAAAGGAAAATCACTACATCACGAACAACTCTTCCTCTAGCTCCTGTCCCTCTCTCCTTCCCCATATCCTGGTTTGTAGAACAGTGCAAAGTGAGGCTGGTGACTGGTTGTCTCTGCCCCTGTGTGCCAATTTTCTTCCCTACCATTCTGGTTTCCCCTGCCATGCTCATAACTTTTTTCTCACTTGGTTTCTGTTGGAATTATTAAACTCATTGGTTCTGTTTCGTGGTCTCTTTGAAAGGAAACAAATGGGGAAATTTCACTTTCCCTGTCTTAGCATCATATTGCTAAGGGAGTTAACTACATTGTTTTATGAAAAATTGATCAGTCATCAGATTTTTTTTCTAGACCTCACTCCTGGATAGAACCCTTGTGAAATATCAGCATAGGCAAGAATCCAAGAAATCCCTGCTAAAGTTCCCAAAAGGAGTTATGTTTTCATGCCAGTAAACTTTGAAATGTATTATGTGTGAGCCTTTAAGTGTTATAATTGCCATCTGACTATAAAGAGTAAGTAGCCAAAAACATAACAATACAGAACATAATGTTTTGGAAGAATTGGTGCCTAAGAATCATCACTAGCTGTGGCAATAAGGTATACAGAGTTTTTCATAACCATCATTTATTTCATACTTCATATGGTTTAATTTTTCTTCAGCCTCTTCTCTCTATCTTGTACTTTGATATTGACAAAATTTTTGTAGCTGCATCTATTTTTAATGTGGATAAGTCATAAATTCCAATTCATCTGGTATCTTGATAATAGAGTCAAGTTACCAACAGAAATGTGCAGTATTATTTTCTGTAAAGATTACTCTCTCAGGAAAATCTACGGACAATGATAAACTGCCCGGATTTTACACTTACACTGAGTAATATAATTGGAAAGATGTTGGGGGGGGGTTAAGTCTTTAATACATATGAACTATTTGTTTGGAAGAGCCCAATTATTTGCAGATAGGTTCTAAGAATCTTCAAATGTGTCCCACTGCACATATACACTGTAGTACACTGAACTTGCCTAATGACCCTGTAAATGAAAAGAGCAAGAGTTGAGTGTTTGTCAATGTCAGCAAACCCCGAGATCAGTGAAATCTGAGTTGCATACTCTTTCAATGTATATATGCTTTTCATTATAATAATTTGCCATTAAAAAGGCATCTCTGTAATAAATGTATCTATGAAATAGAATTGTCTTCTGGAAGGAGATAACAAAATCACAGAGTGGCAGAATCTATTTGGATGACTACTCTGGATGCCAGAAGAAGTAGAAGAGGGCAATTATGAGTCTCGTTTTTTAGAGAAATGAGAGGCTAAGATAGGGTCTCACTCTGCATCCCAGATAGATCTTGAACTTCTGTCTCCTTGTCCCAGCCTCCCAGGTGCTGAGATTATCTTCATGCCTGGCTTATTTGTGATTCTGTTAATTGTCCTTCTAACCAGCTTTATTTCTTTTTTAAATTTTCTTACTGGGTAATTGAATGAATTTTAAAAATTTAATTAAGTAGTAGAAATTTTGTGGCAATTCAAATGGTTCAATTTTAGTTAAATTTTATTCTATTTATGAAAAATTATTGAATGACATAGTGAATCATTTTGTGATGGAAATATATCTTTAGAATTAGACTGAAAAACTTGTAGCCACATAGGCGAACCTTTCCCTATGATCATCATACTATTTACATGACTTCCTATTCTTTCGTCTTATTGGATAATGCTGATTATGATGATGATGATTTGGCATGTGTGATATAAGTAAGCCTAGTCGTGTGCACATATGCATGGGGAAGTGTCTTAGAGTTTCTATTGCTGTGAAGAGACACCATTACCATGGCAGCTCTTATAAGGAAGATATTTAATTGGGGTGGCTTGCCTGCAGTTTCAGAGGTTCAGTTTATTATCATCATGGCAGACATGGTGCTAGAGGAATAGCTGAGAGTCCTACATCTTGCAGGCAATAGGGAAGCTGAGGAAAGCTTGAGCAAAAGAGAATTCAAAGCTCACTTCCACAGTGACAAACTTCCTCCAACAAGGCCACACCTCCTAAAAGTGCCACTCCCTTTGGGAACTATTTTCTTTCAAACCACCACATTCCCCTCCCTGGCCCCCAAAGGCTTATATCATAATGTACAAATGCATTCAGTCTGACTTCAAAAGTCCCCATAGTCTATAACAGTCTCAAACTTACTTCAAAGTCCAAAGTCTCTTCTGAAAAGAATGACAGACTCTTTAGACAAGGGCAAAAGTCAGCCACTTTCTTCACCAAAATGTTGAAGAATGATGTCTAGGTATTCTTCTCTGGAACCCCCTGAGTAAGCCCACAGCAATTCAAATAACTCTTAGCACTTCCATCTTCCATGTTCCTAGTATGGCCCATTAAGTGGTGCTTAAAGTATCCCACTACTTTCATAACCCAAAGTACCAAAGTCCAAATTCCTCCA
The DNA here is from genome assembly GCF_003668045.3 of Cricetulus griseus. Classification (NCBI taxonomy): domain Eukaryota; kingdom Metazoa; phylum Chordata; class Mammalia; order Rodentia; family Cricetidae; genus Cricetulus; species Cricetulus griseus. The sequence continues at coordinate 243,035,367 of NC_048595.1, read as the reverse complement.
AAACAAAAATAAAACAAAATCAAACCAGAAACAAACAAACACAAAAAACAACACCAAGAAAACAAAACAAAAACCCCACATAAGGTCAGGCCTATCACAGTCATACCCCCTTCTGGTACCCACTTCTTAGTTAGGATTTTTATTGTTGTTAAGAGACACCATGACTACGGCAACTCTTATAAAGGACAGATTTAATTGGCGTGGCTTGCTTACAGTTTTAGAGGTCTGGTCCACTGTCATCGTGGTGGGGAGCATGGCAGCGTGCAGGCAGCGGTGGCGCTGGAGGAGTAGACGAGACTCTATCTCTTGCAGGCAACAGCTGTGACACCTGTGGGTTCTTAGGATTCAAACTCAGGTCCTCACACTTCACAGCAGGTGCATTATTGACTGAGCCACCCTCCAGTCTTCATCCTATTGAGCATTGCCTTGTACATTTACAGTTTGCTTTTTCTAGGTCTGAAAGCAAGACAATCCATTTTTATGTGTGCTTATCTGGTCAATCTACTTATTTCATTTATTTCTACTTTCACTTCTCCACTAAGATCACCGGTGTCTTTTCTTGGTACTGAATTGCACAGTTTTGGAGGGCAGATGTACCAAAGTTTGGTAGAAGCAAATGAGCTCTGTATGTAAGTGGGCCATGGAGTTTCAGAAATGGGCTAGCCAGAAGTGAATTTGACCCGAGTCCCCAGGTCAAAGTGAATGGGGAAGTGAATTCTAACTTTCACTTCCCTGTCTCCCTTGCCCCTCATTGTTTCTTCAGTCTGGAAGACAGGCAAATTATAAGAGAGATTTGATAAATGTAGGATCAGATCAATGTAGTTCAAGTCCAGCCCTGACCTGGAATATAATAGAAATAAGTAGAATTGGAGGGGTCAAGGATAAAGGAGCATAGCCAGTGTTAGGGTCAGAGTGGGAATCTTCAAATGTTTCTTTAGGAAGCTGACAAAAGTTAGGCTGGGATATGGCGACAATGCTTTGCATAAAACCTAGGAACATGGGTACTGTTGGGCGCTTGGATGGAGTGGGGGAGAATATGACTTCTTGGTGTAGGTGGAAGAAAGTACATCAAAACAGTTAGTTGACTGTGGTCTGCAGGGAACATGTTGCAGTTCTAGAACCCCAGAGACTCTCCAGAGCATTGTTCAGTGAACCAGTTTCTAGACTTTTCTTTGAGATGATTCACATGAAAAGAAACACTTATTTTTCAGATTTTCACAAATGTTTGATTATTTTGTTATAGGTAGTGGGTGTCGGGTGGGGGGTTACCAAGAGGAAGATTTTAGACTCACTACAGCTTACATTCCTCCTACCAAGGGTAATGACCTTTGAGCAGCACCAGACTGTGTTGCTGGGTGTTCAATGTGGGCGACTCACCGACAATCCTTGTGGAGTATTAAGGGAGTTCATAAAAAAAGAGAACACTACCCAAACCTGAGCAGCCACAGAGCCTGCACAGAGAAGGTGTCACTAGCTAGCTTTTCAGAGGGAAGCATGCATGTGTTCTGGTGGCAGGGAAGCTACGTTAAGGGAGATGATGAAGAACCTCAGCTTTTGTTGGCAAATCTTGGGAAGTTGATTTGAATAATCAGGGATAGTAGAAGACTGACAAGTGTACATTTTATGTTGAGGGTACTTTCCTTTTCAGTACTGTGAATTGTACTCAGAGCCGTGTACATGTTAGGCAAGCAAGCACTTACCACTGAGTTACATCCTTAGCTCGCTCAAGTATAGCATCCTTATAAAGGAGATGGGGATAGCAGATATGGCACATCTCCCTGTGTGTGTGTGTGTGTGTGTGTGTGTGTGTGTGTGTGTGTGTGTGTGTGTGTGTGTGTGTGTGTGTCTGTGTGTCTGTGTGTCTGTGTGTGGAGAGATTCTTTTTTTATTGTTATTGAGATATGCATTTCCCCCTCTCCTCCTGTCCTCCCCTCTCTCCTTCCATGCCCCTGCCCTTATTCTCCCAATTTACTCAGGAGATCTTGTCTTTTTCCCCTTCCTAGGTGGATCCTTGTATGTTTCTCTTAGGATTCTCTTTGTTACCTAAGTGAGAGAGATTCTTATGTAGACCAGGCTGGCCTTGAACTTGAACAGATCTGCCTGCCTCTAGGGTTAAAGACTATGCCATCATGCTTGGCTATGGCATAAGTATTTATTTAGCTAAAGACAGTTGAAAAACATTAGATTCAGGAAGGGGACTCTGGCTTCCTCTTAAAAAGTCATTTGGGTGCCCAGTATTGGGGCTCACTCCTTTCATCCCAGCACTTGGGAGGCAGATGCAGGGAAATCTCTGTGAACTCTGTGTACTCGGGCCAGCCTGGTCTGCAGAGTGAGTAGAGAGACCCTGTATCAATAAATCAAACCAAATAAAACAAACACCTCTTATTTTCCACAAATCATCTCAGATATTGTAGTTACTTTTTTTAGTTGCTTCTCCTTGTTTTATCTGACATATAATCAGGTAGGTCTGTGTTATTTGCAGGTAGATGTCCATTGTCTTAAGGGGGATTCTGTGTATATTTAGAAAATTATGTATGCATTTCTCATGTTAACTTGGTATCAATATACCTTCTGCCAACTTTACTCTGAGGCAGCAAGAGATTGTTTATCTATGAGATACATACTTTAGCTGAGAGTAGCAATGATGTGTGTGGGGCTGACAGAGAAAGGAAGACAGATAACTGGGGTAGTGCTACCCAATTCATTTCCATACCGAGGCTCTGGGCTATCGCTGACTTCACTACCTGGCATTGTGGAAATGTTTTTCTAAGAAATTAATTCTGTGGACTATGGAGCCCATCACCACTCTGTTGATTCTAACCTTTCTGGAATGATTACTGGCCACGAGCACACATGTCAGTTTCGTTTTCATCACTTTGAATAAAAATACTCGGAACAGAAAAGCAAATTCTGCAATGGGTGTCTTTTAGTTGTACGCAGTGCAGGGACCTACATCTCCATTCTTATAGCATCTCAAGTGCTGTAAAGTTAACGTCCCTTAAAAGGTGGCTTCAGACCCCTGGAACACAGTGAAAACAGCTCGCCTCCCCTGAGTTAGTGTGACCTCATCCATTCTCATGCTATGGACGGCTTGTGGATCAAACTGAAGGGGCAAAGCCTGACTGGCAGACTGTTATCTTGCATTGCAAACACACGACATAGTGTATTGTAGGGCTCTAGGCTCTAGTGCACACATTGGTGTTTGACCTGAACAAATTATGTGATATCTGTTACTTATCTATCTGTAAAATAAAAATGATGTTACTAAACAGGATTATCTTGGAAGTTAATTGGGTGATTTAGAACACTAATCGCCATAAAAGAAGTACCCAATAAATGCTAGATAATGGATTATAGACCAGAGGAAGGACACGGTGCAGTGCAGCGCAGTACAGGGCAACTGTCTGTTGTCCGTACACACCAGAGATTGACAGCCTGGGTCCACTTTGATTGGTTTTAGCTGATCAGATTGATCACTGTTTCCCTTTTGATTGGTTACTTACTGTACTGTATGGTCTATCAAGTATTTTTTTATATTATCTCAGAGTTTAAATCAGTCCTGAAATATTTGTGTGTCCCAGAATATATGGAATATCTGATAAAAATGTGGTTTCTTGGGCCCCTATCCCCAGAGATTATAGTTCAGTTCATATAGAGTAGTCCAAGAATGATTTCAAACATCACTTTAGAACTGCCTTCAGACAAGTTGACTTAGGAGGAAGTTATTTTTAAGCTAAGAGCTCAAATTCTAGCACCTTTAAGCAGGGAGGTGAAGAGAGCAAGGTGGGTCAGGGTGGTAACAGCATGGATAAAACTATGGAAGTGTTTGGAGAAAAGGTCAGAGCACCTGGCTAGTGTGGAAGACAGGGAGCAAGAGGTGGGAAGGGTCCCAGTTCTAAAGGAACTATAAGCCATGCCTTTTCATTCCTTCATTAGGACAACCAGGAACCATCACCTAAAGTACTGAAGGAGCAGCACAATAGGACTGTGTTTATACAATAGATCTCTGGTTCTTTAAGGGAATAGAATTACCGAGCCTGAGGCAGGAGGCTGCCAATGAGTCTTCTTGGGAAAACTGTTAGTTTGTGAGCCCATTGCCTACCTTGGTTTTGCCCTTGTTCCCTCCCTGATTTTTTCCCACCATTTGACTCTTCCTTGAGCTGCCCACAACCAACCGGCCCAATCAAGTTCCTGACTTCCTCCAGGGCTGGTGTGGCCTCCTTAATGAAGCCTCTGACCTGACAGGTGTCTGAATGGTGCTCAGCCAGGGTTCCAAGAAATAGGAAGAAGCAGGTGAGGTAGCTGAGCTATATGCAAACAAACATAAGACTCTACCTCTCTTGTTTATTTCTCTGTGGCTACAGAGTTGGCAGGACTGCAGCAATAACATCTTCTAGAAGGGCAGTGTGGACCATGTGCTTAACTCATACGTGCTTGGGAATGAATGGTTTATCTCCAGCAAGGAACCCCTCTGTATGTGTTGTGTGATGTGGCTTCTACCAAGACTGAATGATGCCCTTGTTATTCAGGGGGCATTTTTTATCCATCCTTTCCTTTGGATCTCTCTTCTTCTTCTTCTTCTTCTTCTTCTTCTTCTTCTTCTTCTTCTTCTTCTTCTTCTTCTTCTTCTTTTTCTTCTTCTTCTTCTTCTTGTTTCCTCTTTACTTTTGGAATATTTTCAAACTGGAAAAGGGGACAGGAAGCAGTTGTTTCACTAGTTACTCATCCTCAAATATATATAGCTAGACAAGCAATCTTGCAGTCCTTGGTTTATTTGGCATTACTTTGCCAAAGTAAAGAAGAAATCCTTCTCATCGCAAAACTCACATCATAAAGCCATCCACAGTCACGTTCCTCAGTGAGACTGGGAGGAATGAGGGCGCAGGCATGAACTACAGCATGTATGCTTGGCCCTTTTGTGCTCTACCTTCTGAGGATTCTGAGACGCAGGGTCTCCAAGGGCAAGAAATAGAGAAAGAGCATGAAGTAAGTTTCTAAAGTGATCATAATTTTCTAAAGCCATGTTTTAAAATCCTAGGATTAGTTTCCAGAAAACCATTTCTTTAACTATTAAAAGAAAGTTATGAGTAATGTTCTTTCTCTCACCAGCTATTTGTCAAGACTCAGCCATACCCACTGATAATCAGGATTAGGAAGCTCTGGCTATTAAGTAGGAACTATATATTTAATTATTACTGCAAGAAAAATACAAATTACTGGTAAATGCCAAAGAAATTGAAACAAAGTACCCCCTTTTTCTTTTGTAAGAATGTGGATGCTAACCAAATGCATCCACATGGTTTCAATTAAGGAGAGGAATGTTAAATGTAAAGCTAAATTGATGAAAATAACCAAACTTTCTGACAAACCAATAAATTGGAGTCTAGAAATCATTGCCCAAACTGTATGGAAGCCAGAGAAACACTGCTAGATCATCAATTTCTAGTTAATTTTTTCGGTGAGTTTATACTTAAAAAGAAAGGAGGAATGTTAGGGAAGTCATTTCAATTCTTCCGAGCTATAAACAGAGTATACATTGAACGTGGACAGTATTCTTCACTGTATGCAGCTGAGTTGATTGTTTATTCTTTTTGCCATTTCCTCACTGAAATTTTTGGAAACCTAAGACAGTTTTCAGGGACCTCTCATGTCAACATTTTGGCAAATGAGCTGGTAGAATGCTCGTTAGTGAACTATTTTTCTAAACTTCTTGGAATCATTCCACAGCAGGCAACCCTTACCCCTTTATAATGATGTTTTAATTTCTTTCCTCTGAAATTTTTTATTTCTTCAAGTGACTGTCACATTGAGACAACAAGCTACCACAAAAATTATGAGTTTGGAGAAGAAAATTCTTATTTTCTTGCCTAAATCAGGCTAAAATTACAGTCAGAAACCTAACTCTGCACATTTCTGCTTATGTCAGAAATTTCCATTTCTTATACAAAAACTCACGACTGAATAGGTCTTCTTAGTTTGTGGGAATTGTCAGGCTTTAGATGTTTTAAGGCAAGAAAAGGAACAAAATCCCTCACACCACGGTGGCCTTCCTATGGCATGAAATTAGCGTTCTTTGCTGAAAGATGTCCTGGGAATGCATCCTTCACATGCAGGTCCCCACTGTCCTGTAGATTCAGGGTTTACCTGAGACCCTCTTGCTGAGAAAGTAGGACCTCTGCCAAGTGTAAGGGGAAGTATCTCAGAATGTGCCAGAGGGCCATTGTCCCAAGCTGAGCCAATGAGTTCAGCCAAAGGCCAATTTTAAAGCTGATCGATATTATATATGGTTCCCTAAAGATACTGGAGAATAATCATCTTTAAAAATCAGGTGCTTCCCGGGTGTTGGTGGCGCACATCTTTAACCCCAGCACTTGGGAGGCAGAGGCAGAGGCAGGCGGATCTCTGTGAGTTCGAGGCCAGCCTGGTCTCCAGAACGAGTGCCAGGATAGGCTCCAAAGCTACACAGAGATACCCTGTCTCGAAAAACAAAACAACAACAACAACAAAAATAATTAGGTGGTTACAGTCAATCTCTTTTTAAAGGAAAAAAAGGGGAAATAGGATATGGAGATGAATAACTTACTTTGGTATGGATTTTCATTTATTGATACACTTTAAGGTCAATTTTGTAATATATATGTTTCCCCTCTTGTTGAGTATTGTGTTATACAGATCTTTTAAAATGTAATGCATAATTATTATTGTTTTTCAAAAAAACAAAAACCAAAAAAATCAGGTGGTTACTCAACACATCTTAACTGATTATCAAGCAACAGCTATGATTTATTTTCAAAATTGATTTTAGGGTACTGTTATGAAATTGTCTCCTCCTCTTTGTCTTCATCGTCTTCTTGAGATTGATCTCTCTATGTAACCCTAAGTGCCCTAGAACTCACTATGTAGATCAGGCTCTTTCAAGACCTGGGATTAAAGGTGTGTGCTTCCACACCCAGCCCCTTTCATGCTTCTTAATCTAGGTTTCAACCCCTTTCTCAGTGTCACTCGAATTCACTTGAAATTTCAAATTAAAGCTGATTAAATATAACATTAATCTACTTAAACAAGATTTTAATCTTTATTGCGTATTTAAATGACAACCAGAGGGGAAACTAAAGTAATTGTATATGTGTGGTACTAAAGGATCAAATTTAGGGCTTAATGCAAACATGTTAGGCAAGCACTCTGTGATTGAGTTGCACCCCTCAACTTCCATATAAATTAATTTTGATTGAAGGCAAACTTTTCCCAAGTTTGCATTTGCAGCCACTTGTTTTTAGAAGGGCTAACTTCATACCAATACTCAATTAATATTACTGCTGTAGTTAAATAAGTGGGGGTGGGGTGCTCTATGAGCCACACACTAAAGACATCTTACCATTCTAGTTTCATGTTATCTACACATTCAGCTAACTCACAGATTTTATGTATTGTTCAAATCAAAGATAAAGACTTGAATTTCTGAATTCTGTGATAAGCTATTATCTTTCTCCAAGTTTAGTTGACCTATAAATATTGATGTAGTACCCAAGCTGGTTGCTTAGTTTTGGTGTGCAAAATTACAAAATTTCTGTCCTTGAATTTTTTTTTAAAAAAGATTTGTTTACTTTATTTTATGTGTATGAGTGCTTTGCTCATGTATATGTCTATATTCCATGTGCATCCTGGAATTGGAGTTATGGATGGTTGTGGGAGCTGGGAATTGAACCTAGGTCCTGTGTAAAAACAAGCGTTCCTAAAAAGGGATGAGGCAATATCCCTTTTTAAATGGTGATCCAAAACAAAACTCTCTTCCATGACGTTGTTTTTATCAGGTATTTTATCATGGCAAGGAGAAAGGTAACTAATACAAATGATAATTAAAAACAACCACAGCTGGGACTGGAGAGATGGCTCAGAGGTTAAAAGCCCTGGCTGCTCTTTCCAGAGGTTTTGTGTTCAATTCCCAGAAACCACATGGTGGCTCTCAACTCATCTGTGAGATCTGGTGCCCTCTTCTGGCATGCAGGTATACATGGAGGTGAAACACTGTAAACATAATAAATAAGTAATTCTTAACAACAGCAGCAGCAGCAGCAGCAAGACAACCATAGCAACACCAATAATACCAGCTATCATTATTCATGAAACCAAGTATTTAAAACTCATCCTTTTATTAACTCATGCATGTGTCTGTGCTGTATGTCCTACTGTTATTCTATATCTTTGTTTTATAGCTCAAGAAATTAAAGTTTCAAGAAACAGCATCTGTTATAGATCTGACTTGGTTTTAATAACTCTTAATGAGCCTCCTTTTGAACATTTCCCCCATTACATTTTGGAATTTGTAATATATGAATGACATGACATTATGCTAAGTGGTATGTACATAAATTCAAAGCTAGTGTTAACCTTTATTGTTTGAATAACTTTATAGAAATGTGTACATATGTGTGTATGTGAATGTATGTATATTGACAAGTACTCAAATGCATAGTGTAAACTGTGTAGTAAACATACCATAGAATTACTAAATCTGAATTAGATACTTAAAATACTTTTCATTATTACTAGCATCAGAAAAACATTTTAAAATGATATAATAGAAGATTAAAAATTGGAGAGGTATTAAAATGGTATGGTGGTCTAAATTTAGTCATAAATCCATGGGACCCTGGAGCAGTATTCTAGAAAATTGTTTTGAGCATGCAACTTTTTCCTTTGGGGCTGTAATAAAGGCTATTTTGTTAGTAGGTCAGTTTATCTTAAATCCATTCCAGAGCACCAGAAAACCTAGGCTTTTCCTTCTAAGCAATATTTCTCCCAGCATTCTTAGGTCCAAGGTTTGGGGGAGGAATATTTACACCCTTGATGTTGTGGCTGTGGTGGCATATATCACTCACTGAACAGAACTTGAGGACTTCAATTTCCCGTTATGGGAAATGCAATCTGGCTGAGATGGAGAATGCTCTGGAGAGAGCAATGTTTGTGGGTCACTTCAAAGTTGTGCACGTTTACTCAGAGCTCCTTGAGGAATATATGTGAGCATCAGCATTTGTGTTTCATTTTTAGTTCAGAAATGTGCGTTTCTCCTCCTCGCTGACCCCTTCTTCCTGTTTTTCTGGTAGCTTTGTTGATTCAAAATGCTTCCCTCAGGATGTAGTACAGAGGCCAGGGACACGATGCCAAACCAGCAGCATGATTAAGAGTAATTGAAGCCCCTGGGTGTATTTCTCTATTTTACCAGCAGTTTGATAACTAAAGACTATAAACTTGGAATAGTAAGTCTAATTCCCTATAGACTCTTTGGTTCGAAATTCAACTTCTACACAATTTTATAGAAAACAACAATGGCTTTGGATTTTAGGGGGAAATGAGTTTTGATTCTTTAGATATATCATAATATGATATTTTCTGATGTTAAGAAGCTATGATAAAAGAAAAGCCCAAGTTGATAATATTCTTATTTCTAAATTAATTTTTTTCCAAGACAAGGTGTCTATGTGTAATAGTCCTGGCTGTCCTGGAGCTTGCTCTGTAGACCAGGCTGGCCTTGAACTCACAGAGATCTGCCTGTCTCTGCCTCGAGAGAGCTGGGATTAAAGGTGTGCACTACCACTGCCTGGCTCTAAATTAATTTTTAGAATTGCCATTCCCCATGTATTTATCAAAGTACATAACAAACTCAAATAAATGTTTTGGGTGAAGGTATCCATAGTGAAAAACCCAGTTGGATCCAAACCCATTGCTTGTATACATCCATGCAAAATGAATCCTAAACAAACAAAAAGTAAAATGGCTGGTATGTAGCAGGTGCTGTCATGGAATCCATTAATTTATATGTTAGCCTAAAAACAATTTTAAAAGTTTGACAAACACTAAGAGCAGACTGGGATCTTGCCTTGTGTTGTGTGTTGAGGTAGAATGTGGTTTCTTTGTGAAGAAGTGTCTAGTATAGAGTAGTGTTGTAGTGATTCTCCACACAGACCTGCTAATCCATCCTCTGCTGCATTTATTAAGATTATATTACATCTTGTAGTAGTGAAGATTATGAGTTTTGAAGTATGTAATTTTAGATTTACTATGTAAGATATAGTATATTAATAAGCAATAATGCAAGAAAGTGCCCTGCAGTCAACTAAGTTTGGAAATGCTTTATTAGGCAAAGTCCAGCAGGATTTCCTCCATGACCCCACAGGAAAAGGGTTGTGTTCAGCATCTGTCAAACTTACCTGACCTCAGAACTGTCTCCTTAAATATCTCACAAACTCCTATGGAACACAATTTTATTTTAAAGAGATACTAACCACTTGAAAACTTTACCATTTATTGATTATTATTATTATTGCACATATGTATGGTGCGTGTGTGTATGTGTACATGTATGGGCCACTGTGAGCATGTGGAGGTCAGAGGACTTTTTGGAGTCCTCTCCTTCTATCCTTATATAGGGGGATCCAACTCAGGTCTTCAGGTTTGCACATAAGTGTCTTTACCTACCAAGCCATCTTGATGTCCTTTACACATTTTAAAGTTTTGTTTTATTTTATTATAGTTGTATGAATACACATGAATACATATGTACAATGTATGAAAACTGATATAAATTTTAAATGATTTTGAAGATCCATTTAAAGGATGCCTGCTGGACTAGGAAGTTCCAAGGTGACAGTTCTTACTAAGCTTAGAGGTCTGCTATAGGAAGCTGCTATTGGGAAGTAGTTAGCCTGTAAACCTTTCACCCAGCAGTTAAACCCCAAGAAACCCTAGTTCCCATCCTTCCTTGTTTTTGTTTTCTATTATATCAGCAACAGGAGCACTGCAGAGTGCAGGCAGGTGCACTTGTACTATAGCTTTAATGGATGCTAGCCTTTGAATCTCCTAAGACTACCCACATCCATGACACTTTAATAAACTTGATCATTGTGTCATCAAAGAGATACTACCCTGAGCTGTTCTCTCAGAGGCACCAGTGAGGGCAGGGTGATAGCTTTCCTGGCACTGGCCTGTGATCCCTGAATTTTCACTTGACACAGATACTCATTTTAGGGAAGATAACTAGCTAAGCTTTCAAATAGTTCATTTTATTTGATCTTACTACTAAATATATAAAATGGTGTGAAGAAGTTTCTCTGGGCATTAGAGATGAGTAATTTAGATGTAGTGATTAAAACATTTGCCTAAAGTTATATGATGAAGAACTAACCATATAGCCACTGGAATATAAGCATAGCCTTCTTTAGTAGATGGATGGTAGAGCCAGGCTGGCATTTCTTATGCTCTGCCAGCTGATGTTGATATTACTGTTTTCTGGTAAACTACACTGTGAGGTGAAGGATTTGGACCACAGTACCTTATATGAATTAAAAATTAATTGAAAATATGTGGCCAAATTACTTTTCAAAAAGAATACTCAAAGATTTCATTTGAGTAGTCATGGACCTTATGATACTTGCAGATGTATCTGTGTGGTCACACAGGAATCATGTAACTGCTCCTGTTATTCAAGTTTGTCTTTCTCTTGTCAAGGAAACCCCATCCTATGTCCTGCATCGAGTTCTCTCTTTTCTATGTCACACCATGTGGTTGCTGAGAATTGAACTCGGCACCTCTGGAAGAGCAGTCAGTGCTCTTAACCACTGAGCCATCTCTCCAGTCCAGTAATGTATTTCTTAATGTTAGGGAATCTGAGAAGTTCAAGATCAAGATGCTAGCAGATTTGTAGCATTAGCCTGTTCCTCAGGGCTCAGTGACCCTCAACCTTCCTAATGCTGCGACCCTGTAATACAGTTCCTTGTGTTGTGGTGACCTCCCACCATCAAATTATTTTGTTGCTACCTCATAACTGTTAATTTTGATACTGTTATGAATTATAATGCAAATATCTGCTTTCCAAAGGTTTTAGGTGACCCTAGGGAAAGGGTTGTTCAACCTTGAACCACCCTTTTGGTCATGACCCACAGGTTGAGAATCACTGTCAAAGCTTGTGTCTTCATTCTGAGTTTTCCTGAGGCAGGAGGGACAAATAAGCTCTGTTAGGGGGACACTAATCATGAGCATGAGGGCACAACCTTCACGCCCTGATCACCTTGCCTATCACATTGGAGATTTAGTTCCAACATAAGAATTCTGAGGGAAGCCTGGGTACCTTTCTTGAACTGCCTACTTAATATAATAAATACGACCATTTATATTTCCTGTCCTCATCCATGCTTCTTTTTCTTTATGTATTTGCGACCACACGACTACACCTTGTATGTGAATGCCTGTAGATGTCAGTTTTTCCCCATCATGGTATCCCAGTGCCTAGAGCTGTCTTTGGTATACACTAGTCATTTTCTCTATATAAAGAGTTAAAATAAAAACAGAATCAGCTTGCTAGCCTTCATCTAGCCTTCATCTTGGATAGAACATCTGGAAAGTTGTTTATATTGACCACAGAGAATTCTAGATTCCACTCCAGTGATAAGTCAATGGGAATTTTCAACTGTTGTTTAAGTGTTTTAAGAAATACTGGTTTCAATGGAAACATCACTTATGGGAAGTAACCTACATTTGTAGTAAATTAATCAAGGAACTAATACATGTGAGGAGATCCTGACATGGATTATCAGTGATTATCAACTTCTCAACAGTGTTATTGTGGCTATAAATATGTTCCATTTTTCATAGCCAATGATTTAATTACAGGCAGTATAGTCAAATGGAAAGAGCCAGAATCATTAAGTCAAAGAGCTCACTGGTTGTATTGACCTTAGGCAACTTATTTAATCTCTGGAGGGTATTTTCTTCCTTTGACAAATTGTAACCACATTGAGTAGATTGTGACAATTAGACGAAATCTATGGAGAGCAGTTACTATTTTGTTCATTGTTATATTCTCAGTGAGTGTCAAGTGTGAATATTGAGTGTCACATAGTATTCTTGGTAAAACAAATATTTGATGAAAGAAAGAATGAATCATGTGTGTGGAGCATGTAGACCAGTGCCTGGCACAAGGTAGGTACTCAATATGTGATAAATGTTGTGTTAGTCATTAATAAATTACCTGCATTTCTTCAGTTATACAAAGCACAGAGAGATTCAAGAACACCCAGTGGATTGCAGCTGACTTGGGTTTATTCCTCTTTGGATAAAATTGCAGGTGTGTGTTTTAACACTAGAATTAGAAAGTGCTTTCACTGGCTTTCCATTTGATGAAAAGAGCCATTCAATCCCAAAACTATAGCCGTAGCTAAAATAGAAGTTGCAATAAATTTCAGTTCATAGCAATGTCAAAACACAGTTTCTTGGGCCTTTCTATAAATCTGTGGTAGAATTACAAGTAAATGGTCTTAATGCTTTCAGCTGAACTGTTTATCTTGCATAGTGCTATTAAGGTGAGACCTGGTGGTAGCAATTACCCAGACCTCTGTGGATGAGTTTTCTGGCTACTGTAATAGTGTTACCCATATTTATCTCTAAATAGAAGATTCAACAGCAGAGAAACATGAATTTTAGTTCCAGTGCTTCAGGAGAGTTAAATTATTTGACTATATTTCTGATTTAGTATTAGTGAATTTTAAAACGCACGCCTTGGGCTGGCAAGATAACTTAGCATGCAAAGATTCTTGTTGCCAAGCCTATGACCTAGTTTGATCCCCAGGACCCACATGGTATGAGGAGAAAACAAACTCTTACAAATTGTCCTCTGACCACATGCATACTGTGGCATCATTCTCGTGCATGTGGGACACACACACACACACACACACACACACACACAGGCAAATATATAAATGTAAAAAGAACTTTAAAAGCATTTTCCTATTACAAATGTAATCCAGTTAGAAAACATACTGGCCAGGTGGTGGTGGCACAGGCCTTTAATCCCAGCACTTGGGAGGCAGAGGCAGGCGGATCTCTGTGAGTTTGAGACCAGCCTGGTCTACAAGAGCTAGTTCCAGGATAGAACTAACAAACAAACAAAAAGAGAAACAAACAAACAAAAAAGAAAACATAGTTATATTGTCTCTGGACAATATAAGACAATTTATAAATTCTGAATATTTGTGTCCCTCCCAAATTTACATGTTGAAATTCCTATTTACTTACCTACTCACTTATATGTTGGAAAGCCTATCATACAGGATGGTATTAGGAGATGAAAATTTTAGGAGATTATTACATCATGAAATCAGAGCTCTTACAAATAGAAGTGATACCTTTATAAAAGGTAGACCAAATAGGTGCTTCCTCATTGTCCTCTGCTACATAATAAGATACAGACACTTTAGTCTTGCGCTTTGTAGCCTCCAGAACTGTAGGGAATACATTTTTATTATATTCTAGCTATGAAGCTCCGGTAGTTTGTTATAGTAGTCCAAATAACATGAAACATAGACTTTGGTTGCAAGCAAATGGGGAAGGTTTTAAGAAGACAGCAGGTATATGTCTACAAACAACAATAGTATGTGTATTGAAGTCTGAGTGAGCTGCTGGAACAGAAATCTCGAAACCCCTCAGAAACACACCTTCCACAGTCCACACACAGGCATGGTATGTTCTCCCAGCCATGTGCTTTTGCTTTCTTTCATTGGCTTTCTCCCGCAGCACTTCTCTGGGTCTCTTAACATACCAAGTCTTTAGTTGGCAGTCTTAGCAGACAGTCTAGTAACTTTACAGGTGAGGGACTCTTAGAAAATGGAGACTCAGTTTATTTTAAATACTTTATTTTTGTTTTATGTGCATTGGTGTCTTGCCTGATGTATGTCTATGTGAGGGTATCAGATCTTAGAGTTACAGACAGTTGTGAGCTGCCATGTGGGTACTGGGAGTTGAACTGTAGTCCCCTGGAAGACTAGTCAGAGCTCTTAACCTCTGAGCCATCTCTCCAACCCTGAGACTCAGTTTTTAAATTACAAATTGTTCATTGAATTGATCCTGAGACGTTTACCCCGAGAATGCAGGAGGGGCCTGAGACTTTAAGGCGTTAACCTGGGGAAAGTAATAGACCAATGAAAGAACTGACTTTTATGGTTGTTATTGTTTGGGAATTCATGCATGTATATAGTGCATTTTGATAAAATCTATCCCCAACTCCTTCCCTATAAATAATCCTATAACCCTCACCACTTTCTCCTCTCAACTCCACATACCCCTTTTAAAAACACTTGGGCCGGGCACTCGGGAGGAAGAGGCAGGTGGATCTCTGTGAGTTTGAGGCCAGCCTGGTCTCCAGAGCGAGTGCCAGGATAGGCTCCAAAGCTACACAGAGAAACCCTGTCTTGAAAAGCCAAAAAATAAAAAATAAAAAATAAAAAAATAAAAGGACTTGGGAGTTCACTTAGTGCTGCCGGTATGTGCGTGGGTTCAGAAACAGCCGTTGGAACATGGGCGGCCACCTATCAGGGACTGCATCTGAAGAAAACTGACTCTGCCTCTTCTAGCAGCCTCCAGTGGCTCCTCATACAGTCTGGTTCAAGTCCTTCAGTCAGTGGACATTTAAAATTGTCATGTGAAACTGTAAGTCAAACATCTGTATACTTTCCTTAGTACCTTGGTTTTATGTGAAATAGATGACTATTGGTGAAATTATCTATGGCTTATCAAGGATAGTTGAACTCACTATGGTATGCAATTTAAAGTATGGTTTTGTCCAGCCCTTTAAGAGTTTCATTTGTTTATAGTGACACAACATCTCCCTGTGTCAGTGACACCCACTCACTTAACTGTAGTTAGTGAGTTGAAGCATGTAGGTAGTTGAAAAGAGGGAAACACATCAGGCAAACAAACAAACAATCCTCCCCAAACAAAATAAAAATGAAACAAAACAAAAAGTCACACACACACACACAAACCCAAAATTAAAAAGCAAAACTAAACAAACAAGAACAAAAACACCACAAACAAAATAAAAACCCAAAACAAAAACAAAAACAAAACAAAAAATCAAGTTAACTGCTTAGACCTTTCGAAAAAGAGAGCTTGTTCATAAAATTTCAAGACGTGTATTTAGTTGTTGAGGTACACATTCTATTTCAAAAAGTTTCTTTTAAATTTCTGTGTATGTATTTTGTGTATCATTATCAAAAAGAAGCACATTTGGGCTGGAGAGACGGCTCAGTGGCGAAGAGTGTGTGTTGCTCTCCCCGAGGACCTGAGTTTGGATTTAGCACCATGTTGGATGACTCACAACCTCTCGAAACTCCAGTTTCAGAGGCTCCAACACCTCTGGCCTCTGTGGATCCCCCACAGCCACACACTTCTCAACATGCATGTACCCCCACATGCATGTACCCCCACATGCATGTCCCCCCACTTGCATATAAACCCAGACACATGCACATGCCCCCATATGCATATACTTCCACACCCAGGCATATACCCCACATACACATGAATAAAAATATGATAAATCTTTTTTCACTCATCACCATATATTTTATTTTTAATTTAAACTTTTTCCCCATTTCTTTTATTGAAAATAGATTTTTTCATACAATATATTTTGATCTATCTATCCCCTACTCCAGCTCCTCCAAGATCCTCCCCACATTTTCTCCTATTCAAATCTACATCATTTCTGCCTCTTGTTAAAAAGCAGACAGGCATCTCAATAAGATCAATCTTTAAGAAAACATTCACTATTACTACATAATATTTTTACTACCTGATGAGATTCTCAGCTTTGGATGGATTCTCACAGAGGGTCCAGCCTTCTGCAGGTAAGAGAAACTGAGAACAAGAAGCCTAGTCACACAGACTTCTTTTCTGACGAGTAAAAGCTTCTTTTTCTTTTTATTGTTCTTTCTGTTGCTTGTTCTACTCTTCTTTTTCCATTCTGTTCTTCTACCCCTAGGCTTCCCTTCTTTCTCTTTCCTGATGATGTCCTTCTCACCTTTTCCCCTTACAGCTTACATACTCCAGCAAAGTCTTTCTAGCAATATAAAAATTACAATGTGGTTATATCCTATTTTTTTAAGTGAACGATTACAATGAACACAAGTAAAACAACATGTTTCCCATTTCCCTTTCATGATTAAGCATTTTATGTGTTACAGGTGAAAAAAAATATCCCCCCAAACCCCCACACAATTAAACATCTTTGAGACTTCTCATAGGTCAGGAGACTTTCAGTCATAACCGTTTACATAGGCAGTAGTTTTTATAATTGCCAGAAAAACAGGTCACTAGTTTCACTTTTTATATTTTAGAGTCCTGTCCATTTATCTTAACTAGTCATTCAATTCTTTGTTTTCTAGTTACATAAAGTCAATTGTTTAAAGCTTTGTTTAGCTATGATGCACACTGAAACCCACGAACACATTTCCCAATATCAAAAAGAAGTTGAGCTAACTCCTGGGACTTGATTGTTTCCCTTAATCATTAACCTAAGCCTTAGCCTGTACAGCTCCTCAAGAGAAACTCCTAAGTCCTCGCTGCATGACACTTCTTTGGTCCTATATTCAACCCACTGCAGCCCCTGCTTTCTCAGGGGTGGGGGCAACACTATATCCTACCTTTACCTATATTAATGTCCTCACTAAACTAACATCTATCATCATTCCTTACTATGTTTGTTAAAAAAACTTTATCATCAGAATTCTATTTAAATTGACACTATTATTGCATAAAATAATTACTTCAATTAAACAGTACAGCTTAAGAGGACATGATCTTTGTAATAATCCACAGGTAAAAATGCCCAGTAGAACAGGATATTTCCATAGATAATCACACGACATTAAAGGCAGTGGGGGTGCCTCTACACCCATTTATACCATGCCAGATACCAGAGGAAAATGGCAGCGGCAAACATGTAAAGGCACAGCAATAACAAGAGACAATGTATAGCCCAAGCCCCCAGGGCCTTGCCTGTCTGAGATTCAACCATCAGTGACTGGCAGGCAGAGTTGCTGAAGCTCAAGTGCCACCTGCTGCCCCTATGACATGGCCACCCGGCATAGTCCAGTGTGTTTTGACAACCTGAGTACTTTGACATCCATTTTGCTCTTTATTAATGTCCTTCTCAAGCGTCCTTTCTTTCTTTGTTTCTTTCCTTTTCCTTTTCCTTCCTTCCTTCCTACTTTCCTTCCTTCCTCCCTTCCTTCCTTCGAAGGTTTTTCATGAAATCCAAACTGGCTTTGAACTCACTACCTCCCTAGTGCATGTGCTACTACGCCCAGTTATTCAGTGCTGGGGACTGAACCCCAAACTTCATGCAAGCTGGGCATTCTGTCAGTTGAGACACATCCACAGATCATCACCTACACTTTGCATCCATTTAATTCATTTTTTTCTAATAGTTAACTTTAATATTCAAGTAGAATTTATTTGAATTTTTGCTTCTGAAATTACCTGATTGTTTCTATCTCCAGTTTATTCCACCAAACATAAATATTGTTAAAACTTGCATTTATTTATTATGCATTACTAACAATTTATTAAGGGTTTTCATATGAAGAAGAATTGGTTTCAGACTTTATCCTACTGATTGCCTATAGTTCTGTATAAATTTAGTCACTGCAGATTTGGAATGGATTTTAATACAGTGTATCTCATTATCTTTATCCTCATGTCCATTGCTCCTTTTTATCCTTAAGCAAATATGAGAACTTTTTCTCTTCTTATTGCATAAACAATATTACATTGATATTTTCATTTAGCAATTTCCTAAAACTATATTTTATTATATCTATTTCTCTTACTTGATAACTCATAGTGCTTAGAGGAATTTTAATGTCTGCATTGAAGTCACCTCACAGTTAACCTAGAGGTGAAGTGAATTAGTACGGGATACTGGCTGAAATATGCGCTCTCTATTCATTCACAGACATTCTAAATACTGTTCTGAGATGAAAACTCAGAAAGCCACAATGCTGTATGACAATTATCATGCCTCTGTCTCTCCCCAGATCCATTCTATTCCCAGCGCTTTTGTGGAATTAGACTTTGCCATGAGGCCATTAGTTCTATCAAAGACACCACTATTAAATTTGCTATGGACTGCACTGAGGATATTAGACACATGATAGGAAAGAGCTGGTGAGGACCTATGGAGACCCATCTTTCTAGTCTTACTATGGGGAATGCTTTGTGCAAGTAGTTGCATTTTAATAATATGGATACTGTAGTAAATTGTTTGAATTTATATGTTTATAGTTTGAAATCAGAGAACCAAATTTGTGGCTTGTAGGTAATACAAATTTAGAACCTATCACATTCATATGTTATTCTAGGTCTTCAATCAGTATTAGGGAGATACAAACAATCCCAAATTCTCCTTCTTTGTTCTATAGTGTTCTACTTGCCCCCAAATGGTAATTGTGCTATCTGTCTAAGTTGTTGGTTTAACTGGCTTATTGGAGATTTTTCTTTCTAAATATTGCAAACTCACCTATAAACTGAAGGCATGGTTTCAGGGAGCCGTAAAGGATGGAGGGAATACCCACTCTGGTAATAATGAGCTGGAGTCTCGGGTTTTAAAGGGACTGTGAGTTTGGCTTTGCTCTGTCACTGGAGCAGGAGTGCTGTAAACACTTGGAAATCACTACATCCAGGCCTGGGTTCCCTTTGCTCCATCTCATTCTATAAAGTTTCACTCCTGCCCTTCAACATACGAGAGAATTGACCTCATTACTATTTATAGAGACTTCGCTGCCACAAAAGCTCAGAGCTCTTCAGGGGCTCTTAATATTACAGCACCTATGGCAAGACCTTAAGTCAGTGTGTTATTACATATTCTAAAATATCTTGTAAAGAGGTGAGGCACATTCCCTCTCTACGTGAGGAGAGCTCTGCATCTCAATAAACAGCTGCATGTAAGAGAAGAACGTTCTAAACAGGCGGGGCAAAGCCTGCCGACACAACGTAAACCTTTCTGTTCTCAAAGTCCACCTACCCAGAACACAAGGGACCCAAGGGACAGGCCCTTTGCTTTATTCTTTGGGCCTTCTGCTTCAATGTGTAGTTTCCTTTCAAAGTTAGCCCTTTTGTTTATATCCACGTTTCTATTAAATCCAGGTATGTGAACATAAACTTCTGGAACTCTCCTTTCTCTTGGTATTCTGTAGTAGGCTGAGTCAGATTTTTTTCTTTTTCTTTGAATGTGTGTTGGCACACATGTGTATGTAGGTGTGAGACATAGATGTCTCTGTGTGCACAGGCATGTGGGGGTTTGAGGTTGATGTTAACAATCTTTTTCGTTTTAAGATTTATTAGTTTGGGGGCTGGAAAGATGGCTCAGTGGTTAAGAGCACTGACTGCTCTTCCAGAGGACCCAGGTTCAATTCCAGCACCCACACGGCAGCTCTGTCACAACTGTCTGTAACTCCAGTTCTGGGGGACTGGACACCCATTGCAAAACACCAATGAATATAAAATAAAAATAAATTAATAAAAAAGATTTATTATTTTTGAATTATGTGTATGTGTCTCTGTATAATGTGGGCATGTAAAGAAGCCAGAGGGGAAAGCAGGTCCCCTGGAGCAATAATCGAGGGGCGGCGGTGGCACACGCCTTTAATCCTGCGTTTGGAGGGCAGAAGCAGGTAGATCTCTGAGTTTGAGGCCAGCTGATCTGATTTCAGGCCAGGGCTACACAGAGAGACTCTGTCCTAAAAAACAAAACAACAACAACAACAAAAAACCAAAAATCAAAAAGCAACAAAACAACAACAACAACAAAACACCCAGAAAGGAAGAAAGACCCAACTCCTTAATAGCTAAGCATTACTTTGGACAAAAATGGTTAACAAACTGACAAGGCTAAAAAAATTTGAAAAGTACCTGGCTAATTCACACGCTACTTTAACATCTTAGCCCCCCCGTCCCCCAGGGTTTTCTCTGTGTAACAGCCTTGGCTGTTGTAGGCCAGGCTGGCCTTGGATTCACAGAGATCCACCTGTCTCTGCCTCCAGAGTGCTGAGACTAAAGACATGCACCACCACTGTCCAGCCAGTTTAGAACTTCTAAGGACAAGAAACATTCAAGAATGGGGAGATGGGTTTATAGCCTACAGCAGATCACTTGCTTAGCATAAACAAGGCCCTGGGATCATTCCTTACTTCTGTGTTTTAAAATCCATAGAAGTACACGAAAAGAGGTATTTTCTGGAAGACCAGACTTAAAAATATTGTTTAATAGTTTTTAAATGAACTTTGAGTCTTATGTCTATATTCATGCTTTAGTTTTATCAGCAATTTGTACTTTATTTCTTTAAAGTGATTCTGTATAGGAATTATGGATTGACTACTCTGATTTAACTCAAATGTGACGGAATCAAGGTAGATTTTACATCACTAAATAACACGATCATTTCCACAATGCCCATCCCCACCTTGTGATTGTTGCCATTTCTTAGGGGGAATTTTACTTCAGCAGCCAGAGGGACCACACTGAAACATTGTACAGATCTGAAGTATTTCTTGTACCTTGTGTGTTTGATATTTAATGAATGTTGCTATAGTTTGTCTTTTTGTAAATACTAGCAAAAATAATACATCAATTACTGATAGCATTCTTTTTTTTAAAAGATTTTATTTGTTTATTATGTATACAACATTCTGCTTCCATGTATATCTGCACACCAGAAGAGGGCTCCAGCTCTCATTACAGATGGTTGTGAGCTACCATGTGGTTGCTGGGAATTGAACTCAGGACCTCTGGAAGAGCAGCCAGTGCTCTTAATCTCTGAGCCATCTCTCCAGCCCCTACTGATAGCATTCTTAAAGGCCAATGTTTACTTGGCCTCTGGATAGGCATGTGTTGTATTTTTGAAGTTATATACATGTGTGTCCAGCCTCTAACGGTGAAAGAGGGACACTCTGGACAGAGTCTGCCTTAACTCTTTAAGAAATCATATTGGATTCTGGAGATAAGGTTTGTTATGTTTGAAGCATAGTTATTGGCTGCTCTTAATAGCAAAATACAGAAGCTGGAAAGTAGTTTTAAACAGGGCCAGCCTACTTGATTTCTGAACATAATCTCATAACATTTTATAAAGATCCTACCCTCCAACTTTTACATTCCAATTGCTAACCACGGTGGCTTTCAAAGATCTAGAAGGCCCGAAGTTCTATGCTAGAAATGCTGTGTTGACAAAGGAGACTCACTAGCAGGAGTTTCATTAACTGGGGATTAAGCTACACCTCTTTCCCTGAATTGCCAATAAATGAGACTCTTTTCTGAAATTTCACATTAAGTTCAGTACAGCTAAAATGTGTGTTCACACATGTGTGCGTGCTTGCTACAAACAGAGAGAGACAGAGACAGAGAGAGGTAGGTAGTAGGTAGGCAGGCAGGCAGGCAGATAATGGACCTGGCATTTTGAGGACTTTTGAAACCTCAAAGCCTACCCACCTCCTGTGTCACACTTCCTCTAAGAAGGTCACACCTCCTCCAACAAGACCACACCTCTTATCATTGTAATTCTTCTCAAATAGTGCCACTCCATGAGGACTAAGCATTCAAACATATGAGCCTATGGGGGTCATTCTTATTCAAACCACCTCAATTGTTCTTGCAGAGGACCCAAGTTTGATTCCTAGCACCCACAGCACGCAGCTCATAATTGCTTGCAATTCTAGCTCCATGGGATGCCTCTAACCACAGGCGCATGTACACACATACACACACAATGTAATCAATGAATAATAATAATTTCATGTTCTTACAAACAAACAAAAACTGTACCTCAATTTTCTTACTCTTCCTTTATTATTTTAAAGTCCAGTGTTATGGTTTAAATATGAAATGTTTCTTATAGCCTCATGTGTCGCATACAGAGGTAAGACACGGTTGGAGGAAGTAGGCTGCTGGCTCATGTCTTTGTAGTTTTTACCTGATGCTTTCTGCTTCCTATCTACAAGTTGAATATCCTCCCTTTCCATGCTCCAGCCACTACAGTATTCTGCTTCAAGATTTCTTAGTCAATAGAGTCAAGGATGATGGAGTAAAATCTCTGACCCTGTGGACCCAAATAATCCTTCCATTTTTTTTTTTACAACTTCTAATATTCACATGGGCACAAAAGATAGTCAATTTATTTTGATGGTTCCAGAGGACTACTGAGTTTTAATCTCCTTCTGTCTTAAATGTATGCTTTTTTTTTCTCTTACACTAAGAATCTGCTTTTTAAGGTTATGTTAAAATTAGAATATCACCATTGAAACACTGATTTCATTCTACCTGTGAGCTACACAACAGTCTTGGGAGACTGCTAGTGGTGTCACTATCAATATGATGTCTGGGAACTATTTGATGTGTGTGTGTGTGCACATGATTCTTTGTATTCCTGGGTATAAACTCTATTTACTTCCTTTTTAGCTACTTGACTATGACAGTAAGCACTCACACAAATAAAACTAGGGAATGTTCAAAGAGAGGAGAAAAATCTAGAGAACATTGGAAATATACGTTGCTGTAAATCCTGGTGCAATATTAGAAACTAAGTAGATAATAACAATTTTGTTATCTGTTTCATTGGTCAGTAGTGGTGAAGTCTTAGCTAGAAAACCATGTTCATGCCCTTGTTCTTTACTGAAGAGACATTATAAAACACTTCAAGATATTTTTAAAGACTAGAAAACCCAGCTAGGAGGAATATAATAGATAGACAACCATGCTGGAAGTGCAAAGGCTAGGGTGATAATTGTTCATAATCTTCAAGTATAAAGAAGTCTCTAAGTCTACTCAGGTTGAGAAGTAAAGTTGAAATACTGGAAATAAAAGTTGAAAATACAAGTCACTGGTTTTTAAGTAGTTTCAAGTGCTACACTTTCTAGGAGAAGGCAAGGACATATGTTGCATTGCTTTTGCCTTTAGAGTTGATGCTGCAGTAGACACTCTCAGAGCATCTTCCAGTATTTCTTTGGCAGGGACTCACAGAGGTAGTCCCAGAGCAGATTCAACTGTGCTAGGTGGTCTGTGTCCCTGGACAGAGCTCATTTGTGTAGGATATGTGGAGATGTGTTGATCAGTGAGGAAATACCGAGAGGATGAAACTGTATACAGTTCTTGACTCTTGGAGGGGAGTTGCCCTGGGGCTGGTCTTGGCCATCCATCTGTAGCCATGTACACAAAGAAGGTACTGTACCTAGCATTGTAAAGAGACAAAGAAGAGCTTTCCCTGGTCCTCAGCAGCTTCTGTTTCACACTGTAATTCTTTCTAGAGGTTGACCCACCTGTCTGCCCTTGGGTTGTGTGAGACACCATCTTCCTACTCCCTTTGGAGTGGGGGAGGTGCTTAGGCCAATGTAAATCAGTTCTAGTTTAAAAAGATACAAAATTAAACAAGCATTACCTTGTCAAACAATAAAATTAATTACCTCCTAGGCACTCTGATAGTGGGCCTGAAGAACTTAGGAGAAATTCAGAATTATGAATTAAAAAAATCAATATTAAAGGAGAGAAGCTTTCATTTACTGATAAATTATCCTTTGAATTGGGATAAACCAAAAGCATTACTGTATATAAATCTCAAGTGGTTCAATGTGGAGAACATAGTTACTGGTGTTAATGAAGATTAATTTCCCATCCCCAATCTTGAAGTTAATGTGTAAGTCAGGGTCTGGTCACTTAGTCACCATGAACTCCATTCTTGAGTTAAAAATAGATGCCAACTGAAGAATTCAATAATTTGAAAATTCCAGTCAGACATTTACACAGTGAATTTTAGGTTGGGAAGGAATGAGCCCAGCTGAACTTTTCACCTGGGAAGAAGTCTTTAATGTTCAATATTCTCTCTCTCTCTCTCTCTCTCTCTCTCTCTTCATGT